>NC_143485.1:67348071-67408852 GCF_027475165.1 Benincasa hispida
GGTACCCAGCCTTGTCCATATACTACAGACCATTTAGGTTATCACTTAAACATGATCCACTTGTATGTCTCCACATACATGTTTAAGTTACAACGATAACCTTGGATGTTAGTTTATTGGTTTATGGTTAATGCAACTAAAATATCACATATTTTATAGACAAAGTGAATAAAATATCATATATTATTAATCATATAAAGAGTTTGTTCATACAAAGTTTACAAACTATAGGACCCTACAAGATTTAAGGCATCAACCCTAACAGATATAACCATGATTAATAAGTTAATCCTTCACAAGTTATTTGTTATAATGGCTTGGTCAATAGCTGTTTTACCCCCAAGATTACCTCTTGTTCCTTAAGTTCCACTGATCCTCTAATGAACAATTGGTTTGAGATCTAATCATCAAACCGAATCCCTCTCGGGCCAATGAGAGGGTGAGGCCCCTTATTCAAGACTCGGAGTGAGCACTTAAGGAAACAACCTCTCTGCTATCCCTAAAAGTGGGTAGGAGTGAATTCCATCTTGTACCCTATGTCCCTATCTATCTATTCGGTCTTACCCCTGAAATAGGAGGCTTATTATGCTGGCACTGTTGAGCCAACCCTCATCTATGCAAATCTAAGGATAATCTCGAATTAACAGAAGTTCATAGTTAGCTTAGGATTAAGGTTAAGTTACCTAGGTCATCGTTTTGAAATAGTCAGTCTTAAACGATAAACAATATTCTAAAGTAAGAGTGACTTATTTCTAGGTCCGATCTTATGCAAACTCTTTACATAGGATGCCCCCACTCCTCATGTCACCATATGAACGAATCAAGATCACTTCATTTGTAGCACTTTACAATGATTGTAACAACTACAAAATGAGTGGCATCCGATAGTGCTATCAGAATAAGGTAGTCAACCTTATTCATATACTATAGATCATTTCGACTATTTACTCAAACCTGATCCACTCTTATCTCTCTACATAAAGTTAAAGTACTCATGTAATAGCCATGGATCTTAAGTTTATTGGATTTAATTATAAAACAAAATGAGCAATTCATATATTCAATAACTACTTTATTGAATCAAACTTCAATAACATCTTTATTGATTAACAGAATAAGTTTATTGTTTATAAACCACGAGTTTTAGGACATAAAACCCAACATGTACTACATTTACTTAAAATAAATGCATATCCATATATAGTTATGAACACATATAAATATATCCTCCGTTTATGTATCTTTATATATATATATATTTTTTTTTAATGTTTTCTAAGTATTTGTTGTTTTATCTACAGGTTTCTGACGGTGTAATATTCAAACATAAGTTTAAGCTTTATGCATATACTTCTCAAGGATGTGACATAATCTATAGTACATTTGGTATATAATTATTAATGTACACAAAGTTATTTAATATATACAAACAAATATTCATTAGTTAATAACTAATCAATTGCCTTGTGTTATTTAAATAGTGATACACCCATCGTGCACATGGTTGTAAATAGAAGATTACCCAAAATATACATACTCCATATGGATGTAGTGAACTATATCCTTTGAAGTACTCAAAAGACTACCATCAAAAGACTACCATCAATGTTAATCTTCTTTCCTATGCACTTCTTTATCACTGAAAAGTTGCTTGCCTATGTCCAGATAACAAAACATCTAATGAGCAAGAGTGTTCATTGTCAAACCGAATAATAATCCACATAGAACTGTCATTGTCTCCAATCGAACGAGCACGAAGAGACCGTTGACATTCATCAACGATACAACGAAGTATAAGGACTTTCTTATTTGATTTATCTGTCTTGTATTGAAAGTTATCTTTAATTGCAATAGCTCACAAGACATTCAATAACATATCCTTAGATAGAAACATGTCATCTATCTTTACTTGAAAATCAGGTGTAATCCTAGTCAAGTTAATTGATTGGTAAAAACGACCGTCCTCATCATTACTATCTTCAATGGGATGTCTATTACCAATGAATAATGATAGGTTACTTTTAGAATGAATAATCAACGAACAATATTTTTCAGCACCAGTAAAAATGATGTGAAACAACCATCTAACATCATTGTCTTTTGTAAGAACCAAATCCTTCTTCATAAAATCCTTTGATCCAATGCAAACATAAATCTCGAGGTTATCAAAATTACTTATACTACCTATTTTATCCCGTATCAATTGTTGCAAGTCAGCAAAAGACATTTTGGAATTCAAAACTATTTTAGCTAATTTGTAATTGACGAAGCTGTCCAATATGGCCGTAATATACAAGTAGAACAGTGTTGCTTTTTCTATATAATTCAAAAAAATGTTTAATAAGAAAACCTAGTGAGTGATCAAATTATTAATGATATGCCTAAGAATATATTGTAAATACTTATATGCTTTCTTGGTCACATGTTATATATACTTTTGATATATTATGTATGCACATAAAAATATTAAAGATATACCCAAGTATATATTGTAAAAACTTATACGCTTTCTAGTAAAATGTATTAATCAACAAAAACCTACTTAAACATAGCCAAATTCAAAGAATATTAATCAACATAGAATAACATGTTTTAACTTACCCATCTCAATATGCAGTCAATAGGTACACAATCTGCATAAAAAAAAAAAGATATGAAGAACTATTAAACATGTCAAGAAATTGACATAGCATTTGCAATGAATCAGATAACGTATCAAATATGCAACATCGGCAACCATTGTGGAGTGTGTGAAGGAGGGAGGTTCTAATTTTGTTAGAAATGGAATACAAATAATCCCTACAATTAAAGAAGACGATAACCATTAACCCATATTAAATGCATTAAGTCAAATGATCGTTTACCAAATTTAAAGTCAACAATCGAATACTATTTAAATAAATAAAATACAAAATTCGAAAATATTAAACCAATAATATACAAGGTCATAATTGTCCTAATTTCCATATAAATTCCTTCATTGTAATAATTCAAATTAAAAGGCTATTTATGAAAAGTATGGTTTGAAGAGTTCCTACGAGGTAAATTTTCCTTTTTTAAAGAAAGACTTAGGAAATTAACCTCTACCTCACTAATATTTCTTAAATTTTCTAAAATTTAGTAATATTTAATAATAATATTTCACAATATTTTGAGACATTTTTAACTTACTATAGATTTTATATCATATTTTAATTTTGTAATATTTTAAAATTTTTTAAAAAATAAATCAATTTTAAGATTTACTATTAATTATATAAGAATTTTATTTTTTTTAAATATCATTAGTTACATCACCTCTCATCAATAAATTTTTTAATTATTTAATTCTTCCTTATTAACATCATTTTCGAACTTTAAATTTATTTTTGTTATTTATTAATTCAATTGATATTCATTTAATGTAAAATATTTCAAATTAATGTTTACTTCATTTTAGATGATTTAATTTATTTTCTTCCATATTCCTATTTGAAAATCGATGTGTAACCACCACCCTCCGAATAGTCACACACTTCAATTTTCCTTTATATATCCATTTGACTCTATGTAGAAAGAACCATTTGTTCGATTTGTAACCACCACCCTCCGAAGAGTCACATCTCATTGGCATCAGTTGCATAAATTACATCAATTTGTGCTCATCAAACATATACACCCCAAGAGTTGCATCCCGCCAACATCAATTGCACCTATTCGATATAAAGTTTTAATTTTTGAAATATATAATATACTTTGTGAATTAAAAATTAGAAAGATCACGTCTATTGTCTTTTGAGTAGATACCTACAATCGAAAAGACACATTACATCAGTAAAGGATAACGTAAGAACTTACTAAAAATATAAGGGCAAACTATGTATATAAAATTTTTCCCTTATAGCCTCTTCTATTCATTCTATAGATATTGAAATATATGAATATACATCGCATATATTGTTCAGTATATAAGACGATATATTGCATAAATTATTTTGTTTATTACTTATCAAATATATCTGATAGGCATCCAATTATGTTGCAATATCAAAAAAGAAAGAATAAAGGAGAAAAGGGGAAGTCGACAATTGAATTGGTTAAGGATTACTTTCAATTCTGTTGGGAGAAGTTGAGGTTTAAGAAGGGGAAAGAAACCGGAATAGAAAGCAATGAAGTCTGAATATCAGGAGTGAGGAAGGATAGCTCTTGAGAGTGGGAGTTTGGAAGTCTCTATCGTGTAGAATTTATCGTAGTGTGCCGCTCATCGTCTACTTCTTCTACTAAGTGATCGTGTAGCAGAGCTCAACGGTCGTGTAACATTTGGTAGGCGATTGTATTGCATTTGGTAGGCGATCGTATAGAATTTGGTAAGCGATCGCATAATATTTTGTAAGCGATCGTGTAGTATCTTGTAAGTGATTGCGGGTGTTTTCGTGAGCGATCGTCTAGTATTACTCAAAGATCATGTAGTGTATATAAACGATCGTATAGAGTTTTGTAAACGATCGTTTGGAGTTTGATAAGCGATCGTCTAGTTTCTGTTTGACTCATATCATTTAATAAAGAATTCGTTCATCGGGAGACTGCACATACTCGTTAGGTTAACAGAATCTTTCAAGAATCAGTATCCTAACAAATTGGTATCAAAGAATCACCTAGGCAAGCATGGTTCAGAAATTTTTTGAAGAGAAACTAGAGTTACTAGAACAAGAGATCTTTAGATTCAAAGTTGAAATACAGAAACTGCCAACCATAGAGGAGAATTTGGCGTCGTTAGTTAAGAGCATTGAGAGTTTAGGATTGCAGGCAGAGAAATATCAACAAATGCTGATTTCTTATGTTATGTAAATGGCCAAGTAAAAAGAAAAGGTGATGAAAGAGGCAGAAAGATCGAATACCCATAATGTGTACAGAGCAAATAGTTCGGTGAAAGCCGTCAGAGAAGATGCGATTAGCGACCAAAGTAAATTCAAGAAAGTAGAAATGCTAGTGTTTAGCGAAATTGATCTAGACGCATGGTTATTCAGAGCAGACCGCTATTTTTAATCATAAGTTGACTAAATCTGAGCATATGACGGTGGCGATTGTGAGTTTCGACGGCCCTGCATTAGATCGTACCGGTCGAAGGAAGGCAGGGAGTTGTTCAAAGATTGGAAAGACTTGAAGAAAAGGATATTAGTGCGATTTTGAACTTTAAGAGAGGGATTGATCTGTGGAAGATTCTTGGCTATTAAACAAGAAACGACTGTGGAGACATATCGAAATCTGTTCGATAAGTTAATAGCGTCATTGCCTCATCTGCCGAATGAAATTCTTGAGGATACATTCATGAACGGTTGGCATAACGTGTGGAAGATAGAGAAAATGCGCGGGTCGAAGTGGGACGAGGGCAAACGTACAGAGGTAAGATCCAAAATTCGAACTCTTTGAAATTCAATATAGAAAATATGAGTAAGACAGTAGGCAGAAGTGAACCAAAAGAGGGAGGGAAGACCGGAGAGACATTTTCAATAAGGACAGTCACATTGCGAGGAACATTAGATGACGATAAATGGAGAGAAATTCCAACAAGAAGATTAACAGATGCTGAATTTCAGTCGAAGAGAGAAAAAGGGCTATGTTTTCGGTGCGATGAAAAGTATACTGTTGGGCATCGATGCAAAGGGCGGGAGTTGAGAGAATTGAGATTACTTGTAGTGTAGGTGTCCGGTGAGGAATTAGAGTTGTATGGAGACGACGAAGCCAGAGAAGAGACGTTAGAATTGAATATATTGACGCTGAGTAAGGAAATTTCACTATTGTAGAAATATCTGTGAACTCAGTTATGGGATTGACGAACCCACGAACAATGAAGATTAAAGGGGACATCAAAGACGAATCGGTGATGGTGCTGATAGACTGTGGAACTACACATAACTTCATATCAGAGACAGTGTTAATCAATCTGAGTATGCGAGCATCATAGGCAGTCTTCGATATACTGCCGACTATCCTAGGCCTGACATAGTTTATGCTGTAGGACTACTTTGCAGGTTTACAAGTAGACCTAGTAAAGAGCATTGGAATTCTATATAAAGGGTCATGAGATACTTAAAGAAAACCCAAAACCAAGGATTACATTATCAAAAGTTTCCCGCTGTCCTGGAAGGGTTCAGTGATGTTGATTGGAACTCTCTTTCGGATGATTCAAATGCTACAAGTGGCTATATCTTTAATATAGCAGGCAAAGCTGTCTCTTGGAAGTCTAAGAAACAGACTATTTTAGCCCAATTTATGATGGAGTCAGAAATGTCGCTAGTGAAGAAGCAGGTTGGCTTAGAAGTCTGCTATCAGAGATTCCCTTATGGGAAAAGCCGGTACCAGCCATATTGATCCATTGTGATAGTACTGCAGTAATCGAAAAAGTTCAGAACTGTTACTACAATGGAAAGAAACGTCAAATACGTCGTAAGCACAGTACCATTAGAGAGTTTCTCACTACTGGTGCAGACGTCAAATACGTCGTAAGCACAGTACCATTAGAGAGTTTCTCACTACTAGTATAGTTAGAGTGGATCACATACGAACTGATGAAAATTTGGCAGATCCTTTGACGAAAGGACTGGCCAGAGAAAAGGTTTTCAGAACCTCAGAAAGGATGGGACTCATGTCTATCGAAAAATGAATCACAGTGAGGAAAACCCAACATAGACACGACCAATTATGGAGTAGTTTTGGGATCAGGAACAACTATGCAGGGTAAGGGAGTATGTAAAAATGTGGAAATGAGGCTGGGTGATTGGAGGGTGTGTGATAGTTTCCTATCATTGGAGCTGGGGAATGTTGATGTGATTTTGGGGATGCAATGGCTATATTCTTTGAGGAAACAGAGGTAGATTTGCAGAACCTATCAATGACATTTGTTCATGAGGGTCAGAAGATTACTCTGCAAGGGAATCCAAGTCTGACAAAGGCAGGGGTTCGTCTGAAATGTTCGATGAAAACATGGGATGCTGCCCTGCGAGTACTTCAGGAGCAACTGAGGGTGGCTCAAGAGAAAATGAAGAAGACTATAAAAAAGGTGGTTGGATAGCCAAAACTTTACCTTGAGGATAAGGTAAAAGTGGAAGGGGGAGGTAATGATAGGCCAAAGGAGAAAAGGGGAAGTTGGCGGTTGAATTGGTTAAGGATTACTTTCAATTCTATTGGGAGAAGTTGAGGTTTAAAAAGTGGAAAGAAACCGGAAGAGAAGGCAGTGAAGTTTGAATATCAGGAGTAAGGAAGGAGAGCTCTCGAGAGTGGGAGTTCAAAAGTCTCTATCGTGTAGAATTCATAGTAGTGTGCCGTTCATCATCTACTTCTTTTACTAAGCGATCGTGTAGCATTTGGTAGGCGATCGTATAGTATTTAGTAGGCGATCGTATAGAATTTGGTAAGCGATCACGTAATATTTTGTTAGCGATCGTGTAGTATCTTGTAAGCGACCGTGGGTATTTTTGTGAGCGATCGTCTAGTATTACTCAACGATCGTGTAGTGACTGTAAACGATTGTATAGAGTTTTGCAAACGGTCGTTTGGAGTTTGATAAACGATTGTCTAGTCTTTGTTTGACTCATATCGTTTAATAAAGAATTCGTTCATCGTTTAATTACTATACCGGGAGACTGCACCAACTTGTTACGTTAACAAAGTCTTTCAAGAATCATTATCCTAACAATATCCTAGTTTCTTTATGAGAAATTCAAATATATATTTAAATTTAGATGGGAAATTCATATATACATATATATATATATATTGAATTGACATAGTGTTCATACTATTAACTTCCTGGTCTGAGGTTTGATCCCCAACCTCACATTTTAATTACAATACCTTTAAAAAAAATTCAAATATATATTGAATGTATTATGACGTATAGATCAAATGTATTTATTTTCTCATTGGAGCATTGGCTTCCAACCCTTCCCTTCTCCCCAAGACTATTTGTTGGTCTGGTGTGCTATTTTAGCTAAATTGTTATTTATTATTATTATTATTATTATTATTTTTTATGAAGATTTGAATCCTATTCATTAGTGCTAAACTATCTATGGCATTTTGGCACCAAACTGTCTCTTAATATCTTAAAATACTCAATTACATTATACCCATTTGACATTATTCGCCATAACCTTAACTTATTAGTATACAATACTTTCCCTTGAATGCCAGTTTAAATATGGGGAAATGGTAAAAAAATAACACTCTCACCTTTACCTCTTTTAAAATTAGCACGTTTTTTGAAAAGTCGTTAAACTAGTTTTTTTTCGGTAGATCTCAAGATCGACTACTGAGGTTTAGTTAAAAATTTTACTTTTTCTAACTTAAAGATTATTTTTGCCCTGTTGGATCTTTCTCGTTACATCTCAGAGAGGTTAAACGCCGAGATTTTAGTAATTTTTCCAAATGTTAGATAATCTATCCAAATCTTATACCAAATCTTATATATTTTCAATTTTTTTCTAAATTCAATTATGGTTATCGATTATTATATTCAATTATTATGTAATTTTAGGCCAATTTTTGTTTCCATGATTATATGAATTTCTAAATTTACAAATGAATTTACCAATTAGATTTTTTCATATGAATGATTGCACCTATTGATTTTTAAATTCAGAAAAAAATCAATTTTGCAAAAAAAAAGGGTAAGATATGAAAAATATATAAAATCTCAGTATTATTCTGAGAATTCATCAATCTTGGTGTTAATCTACTCGAGACTCATAATAAGATTTTATATATTTTCCATATTTTACCTTTTTTGAAAAAAAAAATGGTATAATATTTTGTAAATATAATTGGATTTGGAGAATATTTTGTATAAGATTTAGGAAGATCACTTAATATTTTGGAAAAATTACTAGAATCTCGATGTAATGTCTACAAGATGTACACCTAAAAGGCCAAAACAATCGATAAGTTAGAATAAGCTAATTTTTTAAAACTAAATCTCGACGGTCGATCTAATCCGAGATGTATCAAAAAAAGTTATTTGAACAAGTTTTAAAAAAATACTAATTTTATAAGGTGAAAACTTAAATGTGTTAATTATGACCATCCTCCTTAAATTCTTCTCTCCATAAATTTCCAACTAAAAATATTCGTAAAAAGAAAAAAAAATATATCATAAATAATATGCGTAAAAGCTACATAGACCTTTTTTCTTTTCTTTTTTTTTTTTAAGTGAAAATCTACATAGACTTTACAGCCTCCATTTCTACAGGGTTTTATTTAATTTATTTTTCTTTCTTTGGAAAGACTATTTCTACAAACTTAATTAATGTGCTGTCTCTATCTCCAACCAAAATTCCCATTTTTCGTTGAATTTTCTCAGGGGGAAAGAAATTTCCATGAAATGTGTCCATGTAAGGCGGAACAAAATCCTCTCAACTCATCTAAAGACTAAAGTGGTTTTCATTCAAAAGATCGGACAAATCTAATAATCTAAACGCCAGTTATAAAATAGACTATACAAATTAAGAAACCAAAAATATTAAATTATAAACTTTAGTGACATAACATATCTCAATTAGTATCTGAATGTGTTGGTAATCACGTACGATGCGTGGCTCTAGTTCTCCTATCTCGATTGTATCAAAAAGAATTCTAAATTTAGACCATCAACTTTGAGAGACGTATTTATTGAATTTCTAAATGTTAAAAGTATTTAATCTTTCAACTTTCTATTTTAAGAAATGATAGATTTATCCACATTTTATATTTAAATAGATTAAGTAATTAAAAATTTTTTTAAAGAATTATTTGACACAAAGTGAATAGAAAAATTCAAAACCTTATTAAATACTTTCATATAATTAGATCAGCACAAAGTTTTGTATTGAAAGTTTGAGATTATAATTTAAATAATAAAATAAAAGACAAGAGAAATTAGGAGATGCCTACGGGCCGTCAAACTTTAATAAACAATTATAGTATAAAAGAGTACATAAAGATAAAAACAACAAACACCAAGAAAATAGTAGAGACATATGAAAATGGAAAGATATCGTAAAAAAAAAATATATATATATCAATTTTCTTTAAAATATAATAAAGATAATACTTGTATACATTCTAAGATATATTTATCTTTATACATCTCAATTCATCATTCGCATAAAATATTTTAAAAATATTATCAAATATCAAAATATGATTCGACAATTTTAATAGAATCCACCAAGAAAGATAGTATTCAAGATCAAGATTGAAGACACATTGCTAGAGAAGTTTAGGAGAAAACATAAATAAGAGAAAATGACGTGTCAATTCAACACAAGTCAATGACTAAAATTTAAGCTACATTCATCCTTTTTATTATTATTATTATTATTAACATTTTTCCCAATTTTACTAGACAAAATTGTATAAAATATTTCTAAATTCTCTTTTATAAAATATTTCTAAATTCTCTTATGTAATGAGATGGGTGCATTTAAGTATATTATCATTCCTCCAATCTCATTATGCATCTATTCAATAGATCCTTCTTCCACCTCAAATAATCGTTTGATTCACTATCGACGATTTGAACTATCTGATCTCACCTTAGTATATGATTATTCTTCCATCTTCATTATGTATCCAATTCAGTTAATCCCTTCTTTCGCCTCCAATAATCACCTGGTTCACCACCGACAATCTAAGATGTCTAATATCACCTTCACATATACCAGAATCAATAATCGAACCAATCCATTATAAAAAAACTCCTTTGTTTTTCGTTCTTTCATTTTCCCTAGAAAAAGAAATATATGTATTATACTAGTACACGTGTATTAATTTACAAGGCGAATTAAAAAGAAATGTTCCGTTGATTCATGGACGTCGAAAATCAAAGCCTAAGCGGAGTCCGGTGGAGGAAAATTGAGATCAAGATCCAGAACCGGTCTTGATTTCTGGTCATTTTGGTTCAGATTAATAACAGAGGATGAATCTGAGTCACTTTGAACTCCGCCGCACTGGACCGTCTTTAGGCGGTGGCGATCGAAAATCACACCGGAATTCATCCCGTTTCGAAAAATGGGATGATCCAGGAAGTGAAATTGATTGGGTTGCGGGAAAATCCCTCCGCCGAATTGAGGGTGGTGGAACGGAAACGGCGGCCTAGATCCGGCGGCGTCCTGATTAAGATCAAAATCAGTGGGGTCCCGGCTAGAGGATTCGACGGTGCTACTCCGGCTGGGACTGAGATTAAGATCGTTGACGGTAGCCGGAAAGGGAAAATTAGTCTTAGCCTTGGCGCCACGGAATTGGCGAGCAGCGGCGTCGTAAGCCCTCGCCGCCTCCTCCGCCGTGTCAAATGTGCCTAACCACACACGAGTTTTCTTCGCCGGATCTCTAATTTCCGCGGCGTATCTTCCCCATGGCCTCTTCCTCACCCCTCTAAAATGCACCTCCTTGTCCTTACCGCCGCCCGGTGCCGCCGCCGCCTTAACCTTGTCTCTCGGCGACATAGTTAATTGTAAATTTAATTAATTTCTTTATTTTTTTTGGGGTGAGTATTGAAGAAAATGGTAATGCGATTTGATTTGATTGAATTGTATGTTGATGATAGAGGAAATGGAAAGGGAGGGATTTGGGTTTTATAGAAAAGAATTTTTGGAATTTTGGAATTGAAATTAAATGATAAATCAGAGAGTCAAAAGGAGGGATTTTGACGGTTGATGATGGGATGGGGATTGTGTCCCCATGCTACGTGGCGTGTAGCAAGCCAACCGCGTCACCGATTTCAAACATCATCTCGATTTTTCGTCGCGTTATCCAACGGCTGGTATTCAACATTAAAGCCCCCCATGCAACGGAAGCTGCCCCATGTCGAGGGTAGTTTTGGACGAATTTGTAATTTGAACATAATAAGGAATTAATTAGTAATTTAAACTTTATTATAATTTGGTTGCTTTATTCTTTAGCCCCCGCGTTTAGGATTGTGGGGACCAAAAACGTAGAACCGACCAAGCATTGACGCGTGGTTCCTGCTTCCTCATTGGTCCATAATGCAGATCCTGGTGGTAACCTCACGCGACATCACCTTACCAAGGGTTTTGCTAACTCTCACCATCACTGTCTTCCAGTTACCTTCCACTTTCTCCATCACCGCACGCCCCTTCATCCCACCTTCCCTTATTCTTTATTTTACATTGTATCATTACTACATTTCTATTTCTTTCCATTTTAATTCTCCTCTTTGTACTTTTCACTTCTCTAATTTATCATTTTTTAAACTTTGATTTATGTCATACTTTATATAAAATGCTTCAACTTTCTCTTTCATTTATTTAACATTTTTATTAAAATCCGCTGCACGTATCTTCACACAAATGTTTGTGAATTTTTGAATCATTTTATATCAAACATGCATTTAAAATCCTAGTCTCCTCCCATTGCTTGAAAACCTACAATTTCATGTTTTATTTTCGCTCCTAGATGGAGGTTTAATGCAAAATAAAGAACCTTATTAAGTTTGACATGTCGTGAATCCTCTTGAAAGAGGGGTGTTTTTGGGAACACAAACATAGGTGCTGCATAGTTGTACTCCGGTTGTGCAATAACTAGTAAGGTATTGGGCTAGAATCCTATTACATATAAATTTTAATTTCAAATTTTAAAAAATATTATAAATATGTTAATGATTGATTATACGTTAAAAAATTTGTTAAACATTTTTAAACTTTAGAGATCTACATCTATTGATACTTTTTAATATATTCATTAACTAAATTACATATTTCTATATTGAAATAAAATTTAAAATGTTTTTATTACTTCTTTATAAATTCTGTTGGCAATGAGGAAGTAGAAGGACTCAAAACAACATATTTTGATGAAATAATGGGTATTGAATTTACTTTTAGTATAATAAAGTAAGAAAAGAAAGCTTATATTCCCATTAAAGAGAGAGAGAAAAAAAAAAGCTTCCATTTTTACAAATAAGAGAAGTGATGATTGACAAGACGACAGTGGGGTTTGTTTGTTTTATTTAGCATCGTTAAACACGTTTCTAACTTCCCATCCTCAATAATTGTGTGCCAGCGGCCATTAAAATTTACGATATACGTACATGAATAATATTTGGCACCCACCTATCTTTTGCATACAAGTTATCATAGTGACAAATCTTTTTCTTTTAAAATAACATTTTTTTTATTGAAAGAAATAAATGAAGATAGGTGTACTTTGAGCTGAACTAAAATATTACTCTAACCGTATATTACTTCTTTCTTTCCTTATCAACCACTCAATTGTAATGGAAGATCTAGTGAACATCTTTTTCTTCTTTTGGAAAATCAATCTTAATCCTATACTTCTAATTTCATTAAATTATATCATAAACTTAAGTAGTTGTTTTAAATTTTATCATCTCTTTAATTTATGGTTCTTTTAAAGTCTCTACGTAATCTGTGTTACGCCCCTCACTAATTTTACCATAAATAAATAAAATAAAATAAATATGTAAAACCCTAGGCCTAGGATTTAGATCATGATGTGAAATCTAGATTTGTCACCTGATGCCCTAGCATTTCCCGACTTCTCTACGATCTAGCTACGTCATCATTTCTTATTATAAACTACTTCTAAGAGAGAAAATTGTACCCACAAACCAAACCAGTCATTTCAACATGATTTGTCCTTAACTCTGGAATTCCTATGATTAAGTCACCAAAAAGGAAGATGCACCTTATTGGTATAGGTACTAACTTCCAATTCTTTTATTAAATTTTTCTTAACCATACTTTCATATCTTCAAGATCCATCTCATTCAAATGTGATCTCGGTTCATTCATGTACCCTCCTAAATTCGAGTCATTACAAAACATCTCCACAAACTTATTAATATCAACGCAATCAACTTTTGCACAAAATTAAAAGATTGATCAATATGCTTATTATTGATGCTGAAATTTTGACGACTAAGCAGTGACGTAATTTGTTTGTATGGAGAAGATGAGAATCATGCAAAAAAGAGTAACACTAAATATCAGTGTGTTAAACGCCACATCCACTCCGATGCTTAATTCAATAGTGAGTCAAAAAAAGAAGTATAAAGTTGAAATACTCATAATTCACTTGCCTTTCGAGGAACTTCCATGGTTTATTTTATAAGTTCTCATGCTCTAAGTCTCCTAGGATTATATTTCTTAATCTATCTAGGAGGTTTTTTTTAAGGCTTTTGTAATTCTTGGGTTGATTCGTTGACCTCAGCCTCGGCCTAGGCCAAGGTCAAGGAGCTTAGAATGGGTTGGGTTCGGCCCATTCTTTAATATTTTATTTCTCCAAGCGGTCCCAATAGGATAGTTTTGTAGTTTATTCATCAGGCTCAGCTTCGATAGCTCAGAGCGGGCTCTAGCCCGTTCCTTTCTTCTTTCTCTATACTTTCTATTGGGCCTTAAGTGTTGTTTTAGGCTCTATCTATGCTTCTTGGATTGACTTGACGCATTTTCAGTATTTTTCGAGAGTCAGCTTCAGCCAAGTCGAAGCCGAGGTTGATCATTTTATCTTTGCCATATTCATGGGCTAAGACGATACCTTACGTTGGTACACGCTAGAGGCAAACCCCATTAGGTATTTTATGAAGCTCGGCCTTGCCGAGGCCCAACTAGATTCGGTCTTGGAAAGCCAACCCTTTGCTAGGCTCATTTTAATCCGATATTGTCACTTTCAGGACGAATCTTGCTATACTATATTGTTTTTGTTTTTTTGTTTGATATGTCCTTTAGTAAAAAAAAAAAAAAATACCCATAACACATGTTAACATCGAATAACTCGTCAAAAACTGACAACTTCAACAAGAATTTAGTTTCAAGGTTGCTTTATTTGAAATACTGACAAAAATTGTAACGAACGTATATTTTTAATTTATTGATCTTTGTTAGCATAATTACTTTAAATCTATATCAAATAGATTAACCCTAGGATCATTCATGTCAAATTGTTAAGAATATATATGTACCAGATTCCATTGAAAGATTGATGATGGTTCTAAAGTAGCTATTGTCGTCCTCAACCGAAACTCGGAATGCCACTAGTGGGATCTCTCTCTAGATAGGGTTCAAGAAAGACTGAATGCTTATTGTTTTGGTATATTGGGGACCATTGCCATAAGGTCTCTTTATATACTAGTTCAATTAGGGTTTCCTTTAGATTCTAATTAACTAGGAATGGGCTTCTACTCATTAAGTTCATACTCAATTAGGAATCTAGAGCCTTAATTAATTAGATCACATAATAGGGTCCAATATAATAAAATAACCCAATGTGATAAATTATTAATCCACATACATATCTCATACTTTAATTAAACTTATTATTATTTAAATGTCTAACAATCTCCCACTTGGACTATGTCTGTATACCTGATATAATTAAATCACATAAACTTTAAACGCATGTAAACAGATTATTTCAATAATAGAATTACCCTTTAGTTCAATCTGGTCCATCTCCTATATTAACATGGAAGCAAAACGGCTTTCCTCACTGCCCTTGTAACTAATCCTTCCTTGATCATCAATTCCAATACATTCAATGACATAGATCAAGTATGGATGGATAGCATGGAAACTACATGCAAAGTGATCTAGATCATGCCTGTTTCCAACTGGTCCAAATTCCCTAGTGAGATCATCCTTAAAAACTTTATGCTAAACCACATGCATGATAAACAAGTTCAGATAATAAAACATAAACCATCAACTTTATTTTATATAGAAAATAAACAAAATAAGATCAAAGAACATCCTTAATCACAAACTCATACTAAACCATGGAATCATAATAGTGACTGACACCCATGTGAACAACGTATGTTGGGATTGGTGTCCTAATTCTCTCAGAGTCTCGTTGTTTTGTAAAGATATACATTGTTTAATGAATAAAATAAGTGTTATTTAATTATGGCATTTACTTATATCCAATAAACAAAGCTCCTTGGTTATCTTATGTGAACTTAAGCATGTATATGTGATATACAAGTGGATCATGCCTTAAGTGATAACCTAAATAGGTCTGTAGTATAAGGATTAAGGTGGGATACCTGATCCTGGTGATACTACGAATACAGCCCGCTTTGTAGAGGTTTGCAAGTGTTGTAAACTACTACATATGGTAGATCTTGACCATTCATGTGAAGACTGCGAGCGAGAGTGTCCTATACAAAGAGTTTGTATAAGACCTGGACCACGGGATGACTAGACTCTGTATATAACGCCATTGATACTAGAGACTTAAATCTCACCTAAACGACCACAGGTAACACGACCTCAATCTTGAGTGTTTTGGAAACTCCTGCCTTTGAGGGCGGTCCTTTGATTAGTATGGGTGAGAGTGGCCAGATTGCCAACTCAACATGTCTACATTTTTGGGACTTGTCTGATCTAGGAGCTGGGAACTCAATCTACAAGATGGAATTCACTCCTTTCCTAAAGCAGGGATAAGTAGAGAGATTGCTCCCTTAAGGGCTGATTCTGGGGCTTGAACATAGTAGCCACAATTTCTCTTTGGAAAAGAAAACTTAGTCATAGTAGAACTATGACTTATGTTCATTAAAGGGATTAGTGGCACTTAAGGAGACAGATGTGACTACAGGGGCATAACGGTTATTGGCCTAGCTGTACTTATGAGCGATCTGTGAAGGGTTGTCGCACTGCTGATTGGTTAAGATGGACACATATATATTTTTGGTAAGGATAGTTCAGTTGTCGATCTTTAGTAGAGTGCCTGGCAGTTAACAGATGGTGGATCCCGTGACTAAAGAGTTTAGTCAGTTATTCACATACCATTGGAGCTTCGAGCTACAGGTCCATAAGGTCCCCTTGGTAGCTCAATGGATTCAATTGAGGATCAATTCTTGGTGTTGATTTGAAATGTTCAAATTGACAAGAGGTATTTTGATTATATATGATATAATCGGTATGATGTATGGGATACATCTAGTGGAGGATTGATGTAAATGAGATTTACATTATATACCATGGTATAGAAAAAGAACTATCGTTTATATGTTTCATGAGATGAAATATTAAAACTATCGGTTATAAATATAGTATGATAAGTTGGTTATCATTTATATATATAATAATATTAATTATTGGATAATTTATTTTTTTTCTTTAATAACCAATTGAGTGGGTGGTTATTGGTGATTCATGGTAACCGTGAGATAAAAGAAATATTGTTTTCCTAATTTAAGTAAGTTTTTACAAAAGGTTACAAAATAGTTTTGAGATTTCTCTCGCAAAAAAGAAACTCACAGGCACTTGTCAAGTAAATACCGATTTACTAAGCAATAACGTGTTTTATTAAATGATCGTGTAGTGTTTTGTAGGTGACAGACACTGAGCTAAATGATCGATTAGCTTTTACTAGACGATCGTTTAGCTTTAGCTATACGATTGGGCATCGACCTATGCGATAGGTTTCTGTCATCCCCACTTGCCCAATCGTGTACACGATTGTTCATTCCTCCTTCGTCTGCCTCATACCAAGTCTGAACAGAACCCACCCTCTAGATTCTCATACCGAGAATACCAAGATAATCTTCTTGCTGGTGTCATACTCAACTCGGTACCGTCGAGATTTTGTGGAGACCGTTCGTGTTGTCGAGGAGTTCGTGACCGAGGCGATCGTTGAGGACGAGCGCGAAGTGTTCATGCAGTGCTGTGGTCGTGTTGTTCGAGCGTTCGAGGTTGTTGTGTTCGAGTGTTCGTGAGAAAGGAGCATAGAGACGAGTCTACAAATGTTTGTAGCTTTCACCTTATACATTTGTAGATAGCATGTTGTAATTTCTATATTAATTGTATAACTGCATGTTTTGTATACGAATGTAATTTGTAATGTTCATTCATGATTGTAATTTGGAATGATATTTTTTCCGCTGCTCATGGAAATCTCGAGATCGATTTCCTTTAATTGGTATCAGAGCCAGGTTGTTCTGATATTCCAAATTACAACTCTATTTTAAACTCAATTTTATAGTCGCGGTGGGTTTCTGCATTTGTGGTTAATCGTTTTCTGCATTTATGGTTGAGTTGATGAATGTTTCGGGTTTAATTTCCTGTTTGTTAAAGCTTTCTGTATTACAAAGAGTTAATTTGTAACAGCCCCTATGTTTTTGGGCGTGATTAACTTTGCAATCGAATCTGTAATTCAAAGAGTTTGAGTTAGCGAGTCATTTGTGATGAAGCTTCGATGCATGGAGATGCGGTTCTCAAGGAAGAAGAAGACCAAGTCTTGGTCGTATCGTGTCGCCTCAGGTAAACGATTGTTGGGATTTAACTAAGAGATCGTTTAGATTTTTCTAGACGATTGTATAGTATTTTCTAAATGATCATTTAGCTAATGCTAAGCGATGGGGTAAATCATTTACTCTATCGCATAGCGTTGGTTACCCGATCGCATAGGCACTGGAGGTAGACGATCGCAGTGGGAGCATGCGATGCTCGTTGTTTTAGTAAAAGGCACGTGCTAGACGATCTTGTAGTTAGCAAGCTTCATCGTTTAGTTACTATCTACATGATCGCGCGTATGTGATACGGAGGTGCTAGCTAAGCGATCGCTTAGGCGATGATGCTTCACGCCATCATAGTTATTTAGACGATCGCGGAAGGCGGGCGTTTTGCGAAGCGTGCTAAGCGATCGTGTACCTTAGGCTTCATCGCTTTGTAAAAGGTACACGATCGTGTAGTAATAGCTAAACGATCGTTTAGATTTTCCTAAAAGATCGTGTAGTAAATGCTGAACGATCGTTTAGCTCTGGGAGTGTTGGTAAGCGATAGAGTAAAGCATTTGTTTTATCGTGTAGACGATCGTGGGGACCTTAGTACACGATGGTTGGAGATGCGATGTTTTGCCCAAGCGGTTCAAGACCCGATTCGTCTATTTGAACTAGAGACTTCTTGTCTTTGTAATAGTTAGCTTTACTTTTGTGTTTTTAAGGCAATTTTACCTGGTTCATCAATATTGGTTAATTATACATATGATGTATAGTGCTAATATAGCAAAGTGTTTGACATATAGTTTAAAAGCCACCTTAGGTTGTGCAATTATTCATATATCATGTATTATAAATGTTATAATCTAGCATGAAGAAATTACTTGAAAGCATGAGCATGCATCATGAAATATAAGAGTTATATTTTGCATGCAGTGAGCTTTATCATGCATCATCCTTTTATTATAATAGCCTAAGGGTGAATGGAAGTATATTTTGCTTGTTTCATTACTGTTTTGTATAAGTGTTATATAAAAGAAGTAGCAATGAATGGACAATGCATTGAGCATGACACTTAGGTTGTTTATAATCATTATGAATGCCTTGTATGTGTTAGCTTAGCATTGTGGTTATGGTTTCTGTTTATAAATGTTATAAAGGAAATTAGATATAAAATCGATAATTTAGAGTTGCATGTGGACTTAGGATGAACTCATTTTTTTAAAGAGTTTTAAAATTGAAATGAGATAGACCTAAGTTCAAGTAGTTCTAAAGAGTTTAGAAACCTAGCTAAATCTTTTTAAATCAATTTATTAGGATTAAATTGGTTCAAATAAAAGATTAAATTTGTTATAAACCTATCTATAAGGGACCTTTTGTCGAAGACGGGTTCTGGCTAGGTTGGGGTTCTTAAATTGACGGAAACGTAACACCCCTACCTGGGAACCTACTTGGAAAGGTGAATTAGATAGATTTTCAACAAGCATGCAACGTTTTAGTCAAAGACTCCATTAAAGAGTTTAATGGATGATGATCAAAAGTTTTTTAACTATTCAAGGTAAAAGTTACTCTTGGGAAAACCTAACAGTCACTTAGTTAAAATCCTTAGACGTGTTTTTTCTAAGTAAGCTAAACCCTAGATTATAAAATACTCAGTGGGAGGAAGAGGCATATCTGATATGTCTATGATTCCACTCACATTTCTCCTTGTATGTTCACATCGTGAAATTCATGCTTGGCTCGTGGTGTCCTAGGAGCATCCCCCTTCGGATAGTGTTTACATGAGTCAATATCAAGGTGAACGAAGAGAGTGTTTATAGTAAGTGGGTAAAGGGTATGTGTTAACACGTCCTATGGTCTTTGTCATTGGTTCATACCGTGAGATCATTCTGTACTCCTTCGTGGCGCCTTGGGAGCGTCCCCCTTCGGATGGGTTTTGTGCAATTCGTCAAGATCAAGTGAATTCCAGAAATGGATAGGGTCGCTTTAGGTTTTGCCTCAATCGGATTTTTTCCCTTCGAATTGGCTTTTTTGGGCATATCACTAGGGCCTAAAATGGCGGGTCACAGTTACGGGAGATTGTTAAGTAAATTAATGATCTCTTGACCAAATCACACTTACTAGAGATAAGTTCCCAAACATCATTGTCTTTCAGGGATTTTATTTCCTCTTCCATGGCACTTATCCACTTGTGAGAGTTAGAACTTTGTAAAGCTTGTTGGAAGTTGATTGGATCATCTTCCCTTATGCCTACATCATCTTGATGTTCTTGAAGAAACACAATATAATCATTTGGAATTGCAGCACTTCTTGAGGTTGTTGAGTTTGAACTTCATGTTCAACAATGGAGACTTCAATGTTGTCTTGTTCTATAAGTGGTTCAATAGTGGAGTCAGGAATTGAAGCCTGAACATCATTTATAACTACATAAGGAAAAGAAACTAATTCCTCTTCAAAAACAACTTTCCTTATGTTATCTTCCCCCCAAACTCAACATCCTCAAGAAATCTAGCATTTCCTATCTCAAACAATGATCTAAAAATGGGATTATAAAACTTGAAACCCCGAGAGCACTCAGAATACCCAACAAAATAGCTTTGCCTGACATAATGTATTGGGGACGATTCCACATTCCTTTAGGAATTTGGCAAAGGGCCATGCACGTTGTTCACCTGATCCATCATATCTACCGTAATATTCACCACTACGATAAGATTTGACAGCCTTAATTTTCTTTCCAAATTGAAGTTTAACTTCAGCTTTGAAAGACTTGAAAACGTCCAAAGATTGAGACTTCTCATGAATTAAATATAGGTACTCATATCTTAAATAGTTGTCTATTAACGTAATAAATATTGTTGTCCATTCTAAGAGGCCGTAGGGAACGTACCACAAATGTCTATATGTATTAGTTCTAAGACGTCAGAGCATCTGTTGACACCTAATTTTCTTATGTTTATCTGTTTTCTTAATGCATTCTACAGAAATGTTGAAGTTACTTAAATCAAGGGAATTAAGAATTCCATCTGACAAAAGTCTCTGAATTCTCTGTCTAGAGATGTGACCTAAACGCTTGTACCATACCATAGCGAAATTCTCATTTAATTTATGCTTTGTACCACATGAATTAGATAACAGGATCTTGTTAAATAAAGCAAAAGAATCAAACATATATAGACTATCAATTAAAGGACCGGTGCCAATAAGCTTAGAATCTTGGAAAAGACTAACTTTATTATTTCCAAAAGAACAAGAAAAACCAAATTTTCCAAACTGGAAATAGAAACTAAAATTCCGTCTAAATGAAGCTACAACAAAAGTCTCATTAAGATCCAAATAACAACCAGTTTTTAAAAGTAACCTAAAATTCCTAATAGCTTCAACTGACACTGCTTTGCCATCACCCACATAGATGAATCTTTCAGCAGCACTTGGCAGTCAGCTCCACAGGCAATCTTGCATTGATATACTTATGTGAGTAATAGCATCAGAATCTATCCACCAAGTATTTGTAGGTACATAAGCTAAATTAACTTCAGAACAAACCAAAGTAAGAAGTTTACCCTTCTTTACATGCCACTTGGCGTATTTGGGACAATCTTTCTTGAAGTGACCTTTCATTTTGCAGAAAAAACAAGGATTTTCAGTAGCTTGTTTCTTGTTTTTATTATGTTGAGATGTCCCTTCTATAACATCCATAAATTTCCTTTTCTTCTTATCACGAGAGTCTGTTGCCAAATGAGCACTTTCTATCCTTTCTCTCTTAATCCTATCTTCTTCTTGCACACATTGTGAGATAAGCTCATTAATTCTCTATTTATCCTTCTGAGTATTATACCTTATCTTAAACTAAGTGAACTGTGCAGGAAGAGAGATAAGTACTAGATTGTAGGAGTAAATTTTTATTTTTCTCGATATCAAGTGCCTCTAATTTACCTGCGAGATTGGACATTTCCCTTATGTTTCCATTTTCCTTATACCTCATAGAAGTTAAAGAAGTTAAAAGACTACTTGCTTCCCCTTTTTCATTTTTAGCAAAATATTTCTCAATTTGAGCAAGGAACTTATTGACATTTTCACTTTTTGTGATAGAGCCCCAAATAGACTCCTGAATGAAGTGCCTAATGATCATCAGACACATGCAATTTGATCGCTCTCACTTCTCTATATTAATTGTATTTGGTTGTTCCTCAGTAGAAGTAGGTTTATCGGTCCTTAATGCAAGGTCTAAATCCATACACCCGAGAAGTATCTCTAGGTTTTTCTTCCAAATCTTTAAATTCGATCCATTCAACTTAGGGATTGAACTCAGATTTCTAGATATTTGCGTAAGACCAATTGAAATAATAAACAACAAAACATATGCTCACAATTAAAATATAACAAATTAATTTCACATATATGGTGGGCCCCCTTAACAAGATACTTAGCACAACATTGATGTCCAACCTTTGGACAAAAAACACCAACTCTCTCAATGTAGTAGTCAAAGTACTGACAATTAACTCTGTCAAAAATAGCCTTTCTTTAGACCGGCTATTTTTTACATGAGCAATCTTTATAATTGCAACATACTCATTACCACATGCATACCCACAATTTGACCAAATAATTATCCTCCTTTGGGCCAATAATTATCCGCATAAATTCATGAATTTGCACATCTTATATTTTAGAATTAAATTAATCTAGATAACAGATGCTACTTTGGTAACATATTATTTTGACCAATTCAATCTAAAATATAAGACACAATAATATAACAATATTATTGTACAAAAATAAAGGAGGAAGAACACCAAATAGTCTTTACCATTATTCACTTAATAATTGCATACACAAAATAAACTAAAGCAACATAAACATGTGAATATCACCCAATATTATTAATCAAATTTAAATTTAAATTAACCAAAATATCAATCAAATTTAAATTTAAGTTTAAATTTACCACATTATCAATCAAATTTAAATTTAATCCAATAATATGATCAATTAATTTTGAATCCACAACATGATTAATCAAATTTAACTTAAATCCATAATATGATTAATCAATAACTTAAATTCAAAATATGATTAATCAAATTAAAACTTAAACTCACAAGTGAGTGATCAATTTTAAGCTTAAATGCACAAAATTTTAAATTAAAATTGAGATTTAAAAAAGGGTTTATTAATTAAAAAACTTGACTTTAATCCATGAGAGTTATCTGTTAAGAATTAAAAATAAAAATAGAAAAACCAAAGCAAAACACTATGAATTCAAAAGCCAACAGTCGCTTGCATCCTCAAATGGGCACGGGCAATTCCTTCACGTCGGCGACCCAACTCCCTCACGCCGACAAGACTTGCTAAAGAAAATAAACAAAATCCTACGGCCAACGGAAACTGTAATGTCGAAGACCTTCGATTATATGAACGAATTGCTTTCTTGCCTACTATCGGTGTAAAGTGAGGATTTCGACTTCCCCTTTTTTTTCTCTAATTCTGTAATCAATTTCAAAGAAATCAAAATTGAATCACAATGCCATTGAAAAACAAACATATACCAACAATTCAACATGAAATTCATGCTCTGATACCACTTGTTAGCATAATTTCTTTAAATCTACATCAAATAGATTAACTTACAATCATTCATGCCAAATTGTTAAGAATATATACATACCATATTCCATTGAAAGATTGATGATGATTCTAAAGTGACTATTGTCTTCTTCAACCAAAACTCTGAATGTCCTTAATGAGATCTCTCTAGATGAGATTAAAAAAAGACTGAGTTTGGGACCATAATCATCACGTCCCTTTATATACTAATTCAATTAGAGTTTCCTTTAGATCTTAATTAACTAGAAATGAGTTTTTACTAAGTCCATACTCAATTAGGAATCTACAACTTTACTAATTAGATCACATAATAAAGTCTAATCTAATAAAATAACCTAATGTGATAAATTAGTTATCTACATACATAGTGCATGCCTCAAGTTAAATATATCTAACCATCATTTGTTAGAATGGCATTCACACACCCAAACACTTTTTTATTTTGAAAGAATCAAAGTTAATTTTTGAAAAATAATTTTCAAAGTTAATGATGAAATGAATATCAATTTCTAAGTCACTTTTATGGTGATTTGACATTTAATAATTATTTAAAATATAGAGTAGCCAAATCAATGCCAAGTAAATGTAACAAAAACCCAAAAATAATCATTAATAAAGTGGTAATAGTGACATATTTGATTAGACAATATATCTTTCTCACCCTTTTTTTAATGTTTAATAGTAGATTGTTCATTTCCTACCACCATTCTTCTTCTTCTTTCTTCTTTTTGGGTGGCGCATAATTTTGATATATATTTGGTATTTTCTTTTTTAGTAAAAATAGAACTCTGCATGTTATTTAAACCACCTAAAATGACTCAATAGGATAAAATATGCAAGCATACGTCTTTGAACCATCCAAACTTAGTTTTAATTATTTTAGACTTATTTTACAAGTTTGACGGAGGTTGTCAATTGTTTTGCAAAAAAATGAAGTGATGTGCCCACATTAGCTGAAACCATGCCACTTCATCAAAAATCCTAATTTTTTAGATCATGTCTAGTCGTCCATAGTTGTTTCTTTTTCAGTCCATAGTTAATCTTCAACGTCGAAGTTAACTGAAGAACGTTCAAAGTTTGATTTTCGGTCATCCTTCAACCATCTTGACCTATATAAAGAAGTGGATGCTACTTCTTTAAGGATTTACAAAATTCTTCGGTCATTGATAGAATTCTCACCAAGTTCATTCAACATATCTTCAAGAACAAGAGTTCTTTTGGAGAAACCTAATTTTAGATCATCCTTACTTCGTGAGAGTGTATAATTTAAAGAAAGGATTCACCCTCGAAGAGGTGAAATCCGACCTAGTGAGCTTAGCTAGTGAGATTTCACTTCGAGTAGTCTTATACTTGTATTTTTTCTGGAATTCGTTTAGTACTTTACTTGCATTTCTTTTCTTAATTGTCTATTGTTGAGATTTACAATGTAACTCACGGAGTTGAGGACTACAGGCGAATAAGTCTTTGTAATGTAGCCTATAAGATTGTTACAAAGATTATTTCAAATAGAATCAAGTTAGTTTTGGATAGAATCCTTTTAGAAAATAAATGTTCCTGGTAGATCTATAACTGAAAATATTATGGTTGTACACAAATTTATTCACCATATCATGATGAAGAAAATAGGTAGAGATGGCATGACATCTCTTAAGCTTGACTTAAGTAAAGCTTACGATAGGGTTGATGGTCATTTCTGGAAGCCATTATGATCAAACTGGGTTTTAATCCAAAAGTGCTATCTCTTATTCTTAATTATATTTCTTCTACCAAGTTTCATGTTATTATTTGTTTATCCTTGTTGCGGAAGGTCTTTATTATATGCTTAAAGTTCAACATCCTTTGGGCTATCCCTCAGGGATTTCTCTTAAAACGTCTTGTCCTTTTATTTCTTATCTTCTTTTTGCCGATGATAGTTTAATTTTTCTCAGGGTTTCAGATCATGAGTGCGCTCTTCTAAAATATATACTGAAAAAGTATGAGGAAGCATATGACGCATGCATTAATCTATCAAAATCATCTTTGTTGCTCTCTCTAAACATTTGCCATGATCGTGGTCTTTTCCTTAGCAATCTTTTCTCTCTCGTTGCAAAAGTAAAGACTTTAGATTCCTAGTGGATAGAATATATGGAAGGTCGTACAATGTGAGAAAAGTTCTTTTGTTCAATTGGTGGGAGGGTGATTCTTATAAAGAGTACTGGACACACCATTCCTACTAATGGAATGAGTATCTTTAAAATCCCTAAACAATTATGTGAGGAGATTATGAGGAACTTCTCAAGATTTTGGTGGAGTTCTGCCTCAATTAAAATCCATTGGATTAAATGGAAGGATCGAAGTTTAAGATGGCCAAAATTTTAGAGATTTAGAAGAGTTCAATTGTGCATTAGTGGCTAAACAAGTTTGAAAGTTATGGCCTAACCTTTTTTCATTAGCAACAAAAGTGTTGAAGAGCATTAACTTTGATTATTGTTGTATTTTGGATGCCTCCATTAGTCTAATCATACTTGTGGAAAAGTTTGATGTGAGGTTGTTCATTTTTGAAGGAAGGGATAAGAAATAAAGTGGGTGATGAGAAATCAAATTTGATATTTAGAGATCCATGGATTCTAAGGAATTTAGCTTCAAACCTATGTGCATAAACATAAACTTTGAACATTACATAGTAGCTTATTTCATTACAACTAACAGGGAATGGAACACTAACCTTCTTAAAGAGGCTATATCTTTTGAAGAAATGGAGATTGTTAAAAGAATCTCGGTGAATTCGAGAATAAGGGATAAATTGATTTGGCATCATGACAGATTAGGTAAATCTTCTATAAAGTTAGGGTACAAATGGTTTCAAAGATCCAAGTTGTGTGAAATTTCTTCCGGCATTAATCCATGGAGAAAATTTGGAGAGATGTGTGGAGTCTTAATATACCTTCAAAATAAAACATTTTATTTGGAAAGCCCTAAAAAGTATCCTCCCTACTAATTTAAATCTGCATCAGAGAGGCATTGATATTTTACATGTTTGTCATGTGTGTGTGTAAGATGGAGTTTGAAAGCGTGGATCATGCTCTCTTCTCCTGTCAAAGAGCAAAATCAATTTGGTGTTTAATAAACAAAACCAAAACTCCTCTGGAGAATTTTAATAACAATTTTGTCGATACATTGATGTTTATTGAGGCCTACTTGTCTAAAAATGATTTGGAAATCAACACGAACAACATTAATAATGGCAAGAGGGTTGTACTTTACTTTGTTAAAGCAGACTGGATCTTGCATTATTTTGAAGAGTTTAAAGCAATGAATGGAAAAGGGAAGAACATCAGGAATGCGATGGCTCTGCAGAATAATCCCTCTTCAAACTAGTGGGTTCCTACTCCTGATTTTATCAGATTAAATGTGGACACTTCTTGGATCTCTTCTCCACCCTCTACTAGAATCGGTATGGTTATTCGAAATAATGGCAGTTTTCTTGTTGTTGCGGCTGCATCACATGTTCAAATCGATATTATGAAGCACCATTTCCTGAAGTTCTGGCTATAAGGAATGGTATTAGATGAGCTTTATCACTCAATCTTCCTCCTATCATTGTTGAATCCGACTGTCTTCAAGCCATAAACTTGATTCAGGGCAAAAATGCTTCTGATGGAGAAATCTCTTGCTGGGTTGAAGACATTCTTTCGTAGGTTGAGACGTTTGAGGGGTGTTAAGTTTGTTTTTGTCCATCAGTTTTGTAACAATTTAGCAAATTATGTTTCTAAAATTGTTAGGGTTGAATCTTTGAATTGTCATTGGCTGGATAACTTTCCCTCTGATTTTAGCTGATTGCAGCTGAATGTCTAAAAATTAAGGCAAATCTTGATTTTGGATATCTTTCCTATTTTGAATCATTCAAAATAAAGTTACTAGGGTTTCACCCTAAATTTTATTTCTCTCAACCATTTAACTTTTACTGATAACTCACCGTTTGAAATACTCATTACACAAAAACATATTTGTGATGAAGAACATGCATATGTAGCATAGACTAAGGGACCGTTTGAATTTACTTAATAAAAAAATGTTTTTAAAAAATGTTGATTTTTAAAAACTATTTTGAATAATTGGCAAACACTCTAATTTTTTTCTAAAATAATTTAACACACCTTAAAACTTACCAATCGTGCAAATGGTTTTTACATTCACACACAACTATACATATTTAACTTGCTAACTAAGAATTTAAAGATTTCCAATTGTATGTATGTTGGTTTTACATTATCAACGAAAATTAAATTCTTATTAAAGGAAATTCAATTCAAATTCTACTCTTTGTCAGACTCATATTTGATCTAATTCGAATAGGTCAGTATTATGCTTCAAGAATCAAGTTGCAAGAGTACTCACTTTCTTTGGACATTCAATTTAAATATCTCAAAAATATGTAGTGTCTTTAACATTCTTGATGTCTAGGCTCATGCTAATAACTTATTGTAAAATAAGAGAATAATAACAAAGTGGGGAATAGAGAGTAGAGAGTGAATGCTATTCAGTTGTGTCATTCAAAAGTTCCAATGACCACTATTTATAAAGTTTACAAGATATGAAACAGGTAACTATATGGAGAAGATAATGGAGAAAAATATATTTAGGGATATGTAATCTATGAACATCTATATCTAATTCAAATATTTATAATACATATCAAATATCACTAAGCTACACTCCTTCTAGCAAGATTAAACACGTGTGACAATTGGGGAGGGGGCATTTCAACCACTCCGTGAAAATCATTTATTTTTATTTTATGAATGAAAATTAAAGTAAATGATGGAATTTTTTTTATGGAACTTATGTGAGGCTCTAGCTAAATTTTTGATATTGGAAACGGCAGGACCCTCAGAATGATAAACAGTAAACCGTCAAGGCACGACGGTCAAGCGAAGGGCAAAACCTGCAAAACAAAAATTCGTTATAGGCTGAGCCGTGGAGCTCGCTTTCTTTAAGACGTTTCGCGGCTCTACCCAAGTGTGCAAGCAGGTCTGAAAAGTGCCACGTCGTTCCCAGGATAAAACAGCCAGATGAAACCCGATAAAAAATGCACCATTACTGACCGGAACACACACCTTTTCTAAACCTGCAAAATAGAAACTCGTCATAGGTTGAGTCATGGAGCTCGCTCTCTTTAAGACGTTTCGCGGCTCTGCCCAAGTGTGTAAGCAGGTCTGAAAAGTACCACGTCGTCCCTAGGATAAAACAGTCAAATGAAACCCGATCGAAAATGCACCATTACCAACCGGAACATACACCTTTTCTAAACTTGCAAAACAGAAACTCGTCATAGGCTGAGTTTGGAGCTCGCTCTCTTTAAGACGTTTCGCGGCTCTGCCCAAGTGTGCAAGCAGGTCTTAAAAGTGCCACGTCGTCCCCAGGATAAAACAACCAAATGAAACCCGATCGAAAATGCACCATTACCGACCGAAACATATCTTTTCTAAACTTACTGCTCGGAACGCTAAGATGGAGGAGGAGAGGAAAAAATGAAGTGGGAAATAAAGAAATGAATTCAGTGTTACGAACTGCTGAAGGTCTCACCTTTTATAGGCTTTCAGCGTCGAACTGTAGGGAGCGAGAAGGATGCTCCGCCACAGAACGTACACGGATGAACGGGATAGGTGGATGGATCGGGCGAATGAACAAACCGTTTCCTCCTTTTTTCTAGTTAAAAAATAAAAAAAGTAATAATAAAAAATAAAAAAATATTTTTTATTGAGTCCAATTGGTCAGGTGAGGCATGCATGTGGGATGTCTATCAAACCCACATTGGTCTATCTCCTCAATCCCTCCAAAACATGGATACCCCTTGGGGTCCAAATCTAAAACACAAGGTTGGAGTACATAAAGGAGACTTCGAACACCAAATTTTCCAATGTGGGGATTCTTCAACAAAAAAAAGTTGGTTCCCTCTAGTTTTGAAAGTTAAATTTTCATCCAATAGTTGGATTTCTTTTTACACTACTATGCTATGAATAGTATTCTCATTAATTGATTATCATGTTAGAGTTTAAAGATTATGATTAGTCCAACGACATAAATAAATTTTTATTAAAAGAAAAGGACTAATGTGCATATAGAGAATATTGAGAATAAAGGGCAGGTACTATACCTAAAAGAATGTCAAAATAAATAAACAAATATATTATATAATTAAACTATTATGAGATTCACAATCCACAATTAGTTTCGTGGTATTCATTTGTTGTTATATGTTATGTGGTTGTCAAATTTAAGAATTGTGGTTTACTAATGACATTCTTTCTATTTTCTGCTTTTTTAGCATTTTTTTCTCCATTTATCGTTTCGCATTTTTTCAGAAAATAATTTTAAGATGATGCACAAAAATCAAGGTCTCTTTTAATAACATTTTAACCTCAAACTCTTGTTTTCTCTTTTCTTTTCCCCAAAAATAGAGACGTTTTGTAATCATTCTTATTTTTTATTCTTTTTAGCCTTGTTTTCAAAAGTGTGCACAAATTTTGGAAGCATTCAAATCAATTTTCTTGATTCTTATTTCTATTCTATTTTTTTTTTTCTAAATATAAATAAAAGTATTATTCTTTTCATCCTTTAACTAATAAAAAGTTTGAATATTTAGTTAAAAAATAATTTTCTTTTTCAAATTTTACATTGTTATAGTTAATTTCGGACCAGCAAAAGGTCAAAGACCAAGATCAAGAGAATTACCTAGCCCAGGAAATGGACCTGAGACTGGCTAAAGAGCAGATCCAGGAGAGTTCCAATAAATAAAGGGAGGATATGTTAGGCCTAAAAGAGCCCGCTTGACTCGCCTCAGCCTCAAAGGCCGAGGCCAAAGCCAATGTGGGCTTTAAGCACCCAAGGCCCGCCTCGACTGAGGCCATAAAATCTCCTATAGTGAGGTCGATCCGGATCGACCCTATTCGTGGGAACATCCATAGCAGCCCAATCTCAAGCCCCACATGTCCGATTTAAAAGTAGTAAAAGGAAATAGATCTTCTTCTCCAATTGGGAAAAGGAAGACTTCTATGGCTCAACTATAAATCAAACATGACAACCCCATGAAAGGTAAGCTTATCTCCTCCATAAAAAAATATTTGACGTGAAATTTGTGCAAAATATTGACTTAAGCATTGGAATGTCTGTGGCAAGTACCACACTGGTGTGTTACCCTTCTAATTATCTTGCAGGTAATTTCCTCTCCTAAAATAAAAATTCATAGTTGAAGACACATGAAAGTTAGGTAAGTTCCCTTGGCCAGATTTTGCCATCCACAGTTGGTGTTGTATGTGGGAAAAGTGTGACACCTGCAAAAAAGTCTCAAGAACACGCCATTTAAGTGAAGAAAAAAATGAGTCGACAAGAGAACAACAACCTTTTCTACAAATCAAAGAATCGCCTTTATAGGCAAGAATGCACAACTCACTCAAAATTTAGGTCATGTCACCTATAGTCATTCTGGTGAAATGTAAGTGATAGCTTATAGAAATACAAGCTATTGTAGCCTTTTACTTAGAATTATGAGGCATAATAAGCAAAATATGTGTTAATAATACCTAGAATTCATGTAGAAAAGTGAGCTTACGTCGACCAGCACCAGAAATCCTCACTAACCTTATATCATGCGTTATTATGCATCAAAGCGTCTATTTTTACAACCATTGCAGGAATTGGCCACATGTGTCGATCTTAGACCGCCACAAGAGTAATCACATGCATTTTCATAAGATTATTTGTCGTATGGAATGTTGCGTCCACAAAGTGATAATCGTAATGGAAGATTGATCGCCAAGTGGGTGGAATGCATTGATACTTCAAGAGAAACAAGCTTGAATGCATACCTTGGGAGTATCAACAAGATCAGGTGATGTTGACATTTTCCATACCGTGACAAAGATAGCAGTGAGTTAGAATGAAATCATCAATGCTGTTGGCGTTTTAGTTCTATAAATAGCACCTTGGATATTCACTTCAAATCATCTGAGTTTTTGCCTTAAGGTAGATCCATCTTATCACAGATGAGAGCATAAGCAAGATAGTCTTTGAGGATTCTTCACCTCCACATCCCCTTCCAAGTGACAATTGGAGTTTCGCCAGAGATAAAGCTCGAGAGAGACTTCTCCACCATCCATCCATGGTGCCACTAGCAGCCTTAACGCATTTCGGATGAAAAAGCAAGAGATTGCTTGCATCTAGCCTCCCACCTCTCCTCTTATCTTTGTATTGTATTACATTTTGGCTTATGACATTAATACATTTTGTAATTAATGCATATCTTAGTTCCTTTAGCACCATCTTCATCATCTTCTTTGTCTTTATCATCGTCTACATTCATCATTTAGTTAAGTATCAAAGACAATCGTATACTCAATCGTGTAACCTAGAGAAAGGACACATGTAGCAACCCACCGAGAGGTGTGCGTTGCACGAGTATAGTGAGTTAATCCTCTTTGCTTTATATAAGATTGTCGCAATGCTTGTCTATGAGTTGATTAGCTACAACTAACTGCCCAAGAGAGTAAGTAGGGGAACACACTAAAGCAAAGTAATCTTTGTTCCTAGAGATAGAAGCAACCTTATGCTCGACGCAACCATACATTATAGAAATATAAGCATGCGGATGTCCACCGAAAGGTGCGCGATGCATTAGTGTAGCTAGCTGGGATTACTCGAGCGACCAAACATAATGAAGTCATCTTATTATGCATCAACTGTTGCTGCATCTCTACTAATTTCTTAGTTAAACTTCCATTACTCAATCTGTTTAGTGAGGAGTAGGAGTAGTGCATAATCCTTTAACTTCTGTCTTTTTACTTTTATTCATCACCTCAAATGCATTACTTCACAAACACAGTTACAAGTCCCTGTGTTCGAACTTGGATCATCCCGAGAAACTTGCGTTCTCGTTATACTTGGCGAGAAAGCAAGAAAGCTTGTGATAGGAACGCATGGTCATTGCATACGAGCTTAATGCATATTTCATATTTTCCAATGCAATGCATAACCGTCGACGCATGGAGATTAACGCCTAACATAAGACAAGCATATTTTCCTCTCCTAATTTCTAAATCAGTAGTAGGTCTCTATTATGAACGATATTATATAATGAGACTTGCCATTTCATGGTCTGGTCTTATACAAACTTCTTTATATAGAATATCATCGCTCACATGTCTCCACATGAATGATCAAGATCAGATCATATGTAGCACTTTACAACAATTGTAACATTTATAAAGCGGGCCATACTCGTAGTGTCACAAGGATAAAGTATCCTACCTTATCCATCTACTACAGACCATTTAGGTTATCACTTAAACATGATCCACCCGTATATCTCTACATACATGTTTAAGCTATAAGATAACCTTAGATGTTAATTTATTGGTTTGTGGATTAATGCAACTAAATGTCAAATAAAATATCACATATTTTATTAGAAAAATAAGATGTTTGTGTAATACAATTACAAACTATAGGACCCTACGATATTTAGGGCATCAACTCCAACATTTCTCATTACAGATATATTTCTGTGTCCATGGATATAAACCAATAACAGAAAGTTAGTCCTTCACGAGTGTTCCTATCTTCAACTATGTCAAATTATTGTTTTACCCTTAGGTTACCTCTGACTCTTTAAGTACCAGTGCTCTTTTATTGAACAACCTGTTTATGGTCCAACCAATAAACAGAAACTCCTTTGGGGCCAATGAAAGGTGTTGGGGAAAATAATTTGTTTGCGTTAATCGATATGCGTTGATGGTCATGCGATGATCATGCGTTGATCTGACGAATATGCAAAATGCATTAATCGTGTATGTGATGATCATGCGTTCTTGTCACAAGTTTTCTTGCTCTCTTTCCAAGTATAACGAGATCACAAGTTTTTCGGGATGATCCAAGGTCGAACACGGAGACTTACAACTAAAAGATGATCGTAAAGTAATGTGTTTGAGACGAAGAATAAAAATAAAAAGAAAGAAGATGATTAACTATGCGTTACTCCTACTCTGAGCTGAACAAACTGAACAATTGACGTTTGACTATGAGAATCGGTAGAGATGTGGCAACTATTAACGTGTAATGAGATGAATGGAGGAGTTATGGAGGAGATATCACCAAGTTCTTAAGTTTGGTCGCAAGTGTAATCTCAGCTTGCCACACTAACGCATCGCAAACTTCTCGGTGGTCAGCCACATGCTTTATATCTTTATAACGCATGGTTGCATTGAGCATAAGGTTACTCCTATCTCTAAGAACACGACTTACTTTGCTTAATGAGTTTCATTACTTACCCTCTCGGGCAGTTGGTTATAGCTACTCTGCTCATAGACAAGTATTGATATAGCCTTGCACTAAGGAAACAAGATTGACTCACTATACTCGCGCAACACACACCTCTTGGTGGTTTGCTACATGCGTCATATCTTTATGCCATATGATTGAGCATACGATAACTCTTGCAATCTGCACTTAACTCATTCTGGTGAAAGAAAAAGATGATAAAGTAGAAGAAGATGATGAAAATGGTGTTGAAAGAATTAAAGAGATGCATTGATTACAAAATATATTAATGTCTTAAGCCAAAATGTAATACAATACAGAGGTGAGAAGAAAGATGGATGGCAAGATTAGGTAATCTCTTGCTTCCATCAGATGTATGTCGAGGCTGCTGGTGGTGCAATGGATGGGTAGTGGAGTAGTCCCTCTCGAGCTTTATCTCAGGCAAAGCTCTGATCGTCAATCAGAGGAAGTTGTGGAAGTGAAAAACTCTAAAAAAATTTCTTGCTCATGCTCTTGTCTGTGATCATAGGAATCTGTCCAAGGAAGAAGTCCCGGATCCTTTGAACTTGGTCTCCAATGCTTTATTTATAGAGCCAAATGCCGACAGCTTTGATAATCCTGCTCTGAATCACTTCCATTACTAACACGGTAGGTGAGAATGTCATCATGATCTTATCTCTTTGATACTCCTGAGGCATGCGTTTATATTTGCTTCTCCTGAAGGATCAATGCGTTCCATCCCACTCTTTACAATCATACCTTCTATAATGGCTATCACTCTGTAGTTGTGGTATTTCATGCGACCAACTTTTATTCATTGAGATCAACGCATGTGATCAACTTTATGATGGTTTGGGATCAACGCATGCGATCGACTCCTGTGAAAACTACAAAATAGAAATTTTGACGCAAGATAACACATGATATAGGGTTAACGGGGATTTTTAGTGTTGATCAACGTAAGTTCATTATTTCACATGAATTATTAGCAATATCAACACATGTTCTGGTCATCAACCCTCATGATTCTAAGTAAAACGCTGAAATAGCTTGTATTTCTACAATCTATCAAGAGGATATGGCCCTTTGTTCAAGTCCCGGAGACGCCACTTAAGGGAACACTCATCTACTTACCCTGAAGACGGGAAAGAGTGAGTTCCATCTTGTATTATTATGTTCCTAGCTCTCCGCTAGGTCTTGTCCCCAAAATGGTAGGCTTATTAAGTCAACGAACTGGCCACTCTCACCCAATCAAAGGACAATCTCTCATTGACAGGAGTTCATAATATACTCATAATTAATACTAAGTTGCCTAGGTTATCCTAGTGAAATAGAAACCTAATTAGTCAACGATGTTATATCTAGTGGTTACTATTTTGCAGTCCGATCTTATGCTAACTCACTACATAGGATACCCCCACTCGCATGTCACCTACACAAACACATCGAATCATTGCGTTTGTATCAAATATAAAGTGAGTCGTATCTATAGTATTACCAGGATAAGGTACCCAACCTTATTTTTATACTATAGACCCTTTAGGTTGTATCTTGAACATTGATCCCTGTATGTCCCTACAAACAATTTAAGACTCATAAGGCAATCATGGATGTTAGTTTATTGGATTTAGGGTTATTAAGAAAAATAGAAAACAACATAACATTTATTGAATTAAAATCCATAACCATTTATTGATGACGGGCAATTAATAGCACTTACTATCTACGAGTTTTAGGGCATAAAACCCAACATGACTAATCATACTTCTTACCATATTTTTAAGCATTCTATTTTTTCTTTCTGCAACACCATTCATGCTAGGTTTGTCCGACATAGTGTATTACAAAACGATTTCACATTTCCTCTAGGTATTTGGCAAAGGGTCTTGGACGTTGCTCACCTGATCCATCATATCTAACGTAATATTCACCACCACGGTCAGATTTGACAGCTTTAATTTTCTTTTCAAGTTGAAGTTCAACTTCAGCTTTGAAAGACTAGAAAATATCCAAAGATTGAGACTTCTTATGAATTAATATAGGTTCCCATATCTTGAATGATCATCCATGAATGTAATAAAATATAGTTGTTCATTCCAAGAAGCCGTAGAGAATGGACCACAAATGTTTATATGTATTAGTTCTAAAACGTCTGGGCATCTATTGACACCTAATTCTCTTATATTTGTCTTTCTTTCTTTCCTTAATACATTCCACACAAACATCAAAGTTACTTAAATCAAGGGAATAAAAAATTCCATCCAAAACAAGTCTCAAAATTTTATATTTAGAGATGCGACCTAAACACTTGTGCCATAAAATAGCAGAATTCTCATTTAGTTACGCTTTGTACTACATAAATTAGATAACATGATCTTGTTAAATGAAGCAAAAAAAATCAAGCATATACAGATTATCAATTAAAGAACCGGTACCAATAAGCTTGGAATCTTGAAAAAGACTAACTTTATTATTTCATGAACAAGTAAAACCAAATTTGTCCAAACTGGAAATAGAAACTAGATTCTATCTAAATGACGTACAACAAAAGTCTCATTCAAATCTAAATAACAACCAGTGTTTAAATGTAATCTAAAATTCCCAAAAGCTTCAACTAAAACTACTTTGACATTGCCTACATAGATGAATCTTTCAACATCACTTGATGGTCGGCTCTGTAGGCAACCCTGCATTGATATACATATGTGAGTAGTAGTACCAAAATCTATTCGCAAAGTATCTATAGGTATATAAGCTAAATTAGCTTCAGAACAAACCAAAATAAGAAGTTTATCCTTCTTTATATGCCACTTGGTGTACTTAGGACAATTTTTCTTGATGTGACCTGAAAGAGTAAAACAACATGCAGCGGAAGTATCAAGGATCCATAAGCTTTCTAATTCACTAATTTTAGCAAAAACTAAAGCATGCTCTTCTAAAAAAAAGGGTTTTATGAACATACCTTTGATGAACTCTTCAAGATAACGCTTGTTCAGCTGCTGTTTGCCCTTGTTATCAACGTGAACCACCTCAAAGCCTTTCCTACTATGCTCTTGGAGTTTTAGGCAAAGTTGTGTGACTCAAGAACAGCTTGAAGATGTGGAAAAACTAGAAAAACTCACAGCAGCACAACTGAAGAAGATAGCTTCTTCTTCAGAGAATTTTTTTTCGAAATTCTGTTCATTATTTACTTCTCCAATAACTCCATTCTACTTTATATAATAGATGAACATGTAAAGTGATGGAGTGCATGGCTTGCAGCTCATGCTTGGAGAATCAAGGTCAAGAAGATAATGCATTTTGTGTGAGCATAAAGATGATGGTAATGGAAAATACCTATTTTCCATTTTTGTGCAATCTTGCAAACAATTTTCATTTTCTTTTTAAAACCAAAAATTATATTAAATCATCTTAATTCAAAATTTGATTTTCATAAATTAATTTAAAATAATAATTAATTTAATATCAAATATTAAATTAATTTTTGTACAATAATCATCTTTATCTATTTAAATCATATTTAAATATTTATTCTCTTGTTCCGTTTAATTTGAATGTTTCAAATTAATCTCTCAAGCTACCCTAAAGCTTATTCATTTACGAGCTAGTAGGGGACTTCGCGAACCTACAGATCATGGACTCCAACGATTCGAGATTAATCGGCTAAATTCATTAATCCGATCTAACCCTCATTCGTTAACTAATGGGACACTCCACTATAGCCCATGATTGAACTCTCATCACTGTTAGATATATTATGTGCACTTAATAACCATAATCAGTAAGTCGATTCTTCACAGGTTGTTTGTAATCACAGCTAGGTCAAAAATACCGTTTTACCCCTGTGACTACATTTTGTTCCTTAAGCTCCTACTGAACCTCTAATGAATAATTCTGATTCATAATCTCTATGAATCAAATCCTTTCTCTATCATGAGAAGGCGGGGCCCCGATTGTTCAAGACCTGGAGTCAGTACTTAAGAGAACAACCTATCTGCTAACCCTAAATAGGGTAGGAGTGAATTCTATCTTACAAGGCTATATCCCCAGCTATTCATCCGGTCTTATCCCCAAAATGGTAAGCTTATTGAGCAGTGCTGTTGGACTACTCTCACCGTTTGCAGATCAAAGGATAACCCCGAACAAACAGGAGTTCATAGTAGCTCAGGATTAAGATCGAGTTAACTTAGGTAATATAATAAATGAAATAGTCAGTTTTAATAATAAACGGTCGTTAGAAAGAAAATTGATTATTTTCGTGGTCCAGTCTATATGCAAACTCATTGCATAGGATGCCCCCACTCTCGTGTCTCAACATACACGATTTGTGGATCACATCGTTTGTAGCACTTTACAACTTCTTGTAACAACCACAGAGTGAGCCGCATCCAATAGCGTTACCAGGATGAGATACCCAATTTCATCCATATACTTATTAGACCATTTAGGCTATATACTGTCAACTTGATCCTGTTTATGTCACTACATAAAGTTATAGCATTCAAACTATAGCCAATGATGCACTTATTGGATTTTCTTAATAAGATGCAAAATCAACAAGTCATAGAAATGTTTAACATGAACTGCAAGTTCTAGGACATTCCCAACATGACCTTCCTTTTTGGAGAAAAAAACAAGATTTTCAGTAACTTGTTTCTTTCTCTTATTCTACTAAGATGTTCTTTTTGTAGCACTCATAGATTTCCTTTTCTTCTTAACACGAGAGTCGGTTGCTAAATGAGCACTTTCTGTCATTTCTTTTTTAATCATTTTTTCTTCTTGCACACATTGTGAGATAAGATCATTAATGTTTCATTTATCCTTATGACTATTATAGCTTATCATAAATTGAGTGAATTGTGGAAGAAGAGAGATAATTACTAGGTGTACGAGTAAATTTTTTTTATCTCGATATCAAGTGCCTTTAATTTACCTGCAAGATTGGACATTTCCATAATGTACTCCCTTATGTTCTCATTGCCCTTATACCTTATAGAAGTTAAAGAGGTTAAAAGACTACTTGCTTCCCTTTTTTATTTTTAGCGAAATATTTCTCAATTTGAGTAAGGAACTTATTGGCATTTTCACTTTTTGTGATAAAGCCCCGAAACCACTTCGGAATGGAGTCTCTAATGATCATTAAAGACATATGATTTGACTGTTCCCACTCTCTATATTAGCTGTACTTGACCGTTCTTCAGTAGAAGTAGGTTTATAGATCCTTAATGCAAGGTCTAAATCCATAGACCCAAAATATATCTCTAGGCTTTCCTTCCAAATCTTGAAGTTCGATCCCTTCAACTTAGGGATTGAACTCAGATTTCCAGATATTTGAGTAAGACCAATTGAAACAATAAACAACAAAACATATACTCACAATTCAAATATAACAAAATAATTTCACATATGTGGTGGGTCCCTTTAACAAGATACCTAGCACAACATTGATGTCCAATTTTTGGGCAAAAACATCATCTGTAAATAGAACTTTCAATGTAGTAATCAAAGTACTGACAATAAACTCTATAAAAAAAAATAGCGTTTCTTTGGAATGACTATTTTTCACATGAGCAATTCTTATAATTGTCACATATTCATTATCACATGCATACCTACAATTTGGTCAAATAATTATCTTCCTTTGGGTCGATAATTATCCACATAAATTCATGAATATGCACATCTTATATTTTATAATTAAATTAATCTAGATAACAGAGACTACTTTGGTAACATATTATTTTGACCAATTCAATCTAAAATATAAGACACAATAATATAATAATATATTGTACAAAAATAATTGAAGAAAAACATCATATTGTCTTTACCAAAATTCACCCAATAATTGCATACACATAATACAATTAAAGCAACATAAGCATGTGAATATCACCAAATATCATTAATCAATTTTATATTTAAATTCACCAAAATATCAATCAAATTTAAATTTAAATATTCCACATTTTTAGTTTTGTACCTATAATGCCAGCTTAGTTTTACACTAGTGATAACGAGTTTATATATTAAATTGAATATTATTTTTTTTAATTAATGAAATATTTTTACCGACGCTTACATATGTTGCAAAGATACTTGCAATGACCATTGATCCACATTTAGCAACAATTTTATATATTGCTAAAACTTAACTTTTATAGACGAATTTTCAACTTCACTATATAACACAATTAGCGACACACATGTGTTTCTAAAATTACATTTTTAGTAACATGTTAGCGTCAGCAAAAGTTACATTTTAGCGACGTGCAACAAGTGTCACTAAAACTTTTGACTACACAGCTATCGCAACATTCGCGACATGTCTCTTCACATTGCTAATATTTTTAGCAGTATTTTTTTTTTTCTTTTAGCAACGTGTTTTACTTGCCACTAAAAGCTATTTTTCTTGTAGTGCTTGAAATGGCAACCAATTATCCAATATAATCTATTGTACGTAGTTCAAAAGAAATATTCACTAACTAGATTAAAGATTCTTGAATCAACAACACACTGTCAAAACTTGAGTTTGATTAGACCACGAATCGCCCTCCGAAAAGCTGAAAAAGAATTTCTTTCTAACTTATCTCTCTGCCGCTCAATACTCTCTAGGCCTGCATGTTGTTACTTCAACCGACAACTGCTTTTGGTTTTGTACTTAAATCCTAATGGACATTTGAGCCTTAAAAGTGGGGCTTCACTGTTTATGTGAAATAACCCATCAAATCTCTCTTAGGTTGTGGAGAAACTTGTCATTCTTGCAGTAGAATGATAAAATTCAAGTTTTTCTTTGAGTACATCAACATCGATATTTTGAATACATGGACTTATCAATTTTTTTCTTATGGTTTTTAAAAAAATTTTAAGAAAGGAAGCTTCTTTGACCCTGAGGTCTTGAGTTTTGTCCATATTATTCTGTAGGATTGTGTGATCACCAAATTAGATCACTTGAATTCTTGTAATCCACTGAACGTCTCGACACAATATGAAAAATAAAAAATTCTTCAAGCATTAAATGTTCAATAAAAAGATGACGAGACAGATAACAAAATTAATGTGTTTGTTTGGACAATGGATCTTTAAAACTTTTTAAAGTATTTGATGGGTCATAATTTTTCATTTTAATATCTAATAAATTAATCAACTTAATTTCAATTTCATATCTAATAAATTTCTGATATTTTAATTCTTTCTTTTAAATATCATTGCGTCTATTATATATAAAATTAAATTGTGTAAGGATATTAAACTTTTAATTTTTTGGATTCAATATATTCGTGAATTTTCAAAATGTTAAAATCTATTAGACACAAAGTTGAAAGTTCATAAACTTGTTGATATAAAATCAAGGCCTATTAGACGTTTTAAATTTGTGAACCTATTGAATATAGAATTGAAAGTCTAAAGATTTATTTAACACAAAATTAAAATATATATAATTGAAAGTCTAAAGATTTATTTAACACAAAATTGAAACTATAATATACAAGTACAAATACATAGACATGATTGTAAGAAGGGATTTCTTTCAACAAAATATTACTTAGTTACTATACTTTTGGTTCCATTTCATAATTGCCTAATTATAGTCATTTTACTTTGAATAAATTTTAAAGTTAGTCATTGTGCTTTTACTAAATCTTAAATTTAGTCTGGGTAGTTTTAATAAGTTTCAAATTTAGTGCCAATAAATCATAAATTTACTCTTTGAAAGTTTTTTTTTTTAATTGAAATTGGTTAAAAATTAACAATAATTTATGTTAATAGATATTTTTTATTAGAAAAAGTCAATAATAAACTAAATCTATAAACTAATTTGAAGATATATTAAAAATACATAAACTAAAACAAAACAGAATTTTAAGAATATCAAAACCAAAATGGTATTAAAAGAGGTTAAAACACGATTTTTGTTTCTATACTTTAAAATTTTTTCAATTTTAGTCTACATAAAATCAATTTTCTAATTTTAATCATCTTAGTTTAAAAAAATCTTAAGGGTAAGATTTAAAGATTTAAGAAGTAAAATTGGAAAATTGGAATAACATAAACTAAAATGGAATAAAGTTATGAAGTTTTTTAAGGTTAAAAAGAAGCAAGAACGAAATTGGTTGTTTTGAAATGGGAAAATAAAAAGAAAGGATGTTCCCACCACCCAGTTGGAAATGAGAGAAAATGGTCAAACACGTGAAAGAAGTAGTTGAGGTGTGTGGTTAGTTTCAGACAACAACCGCTGACCCACCACAAAATTATGACATCAAAACAAACAATGTGAAGCGAGTAATAGATAGATACGAGGCCCTAACCCCAATCCACTTTATTCATTTCCAAACAAACCAACAACAATCATACGTAATGTGATGTCTGCAACTTTGAAATCTCTTTTTCTTTCTTTCCTTCTTTTTTTTTTTTTTTAACTTCATTATTGCTTTTAGATTTGACATACGAATCTGTTTCCTGTCGGTTGAAACCATTTAAGGTAGTTTCCACGATAACAAAACTTCAACAATAGTTATATTGTCATTAATCTTTTAAGGTGCATTTTGCTATGAATTGATTCTATTAATCGATAAAGTTGTTATTGAATATATGAATTGATTATTTCGTTTTAGAAATAAATCTAATAAACTAAGAGATCCATGGCTATTATATCAATACTTGAACTTTATGTGGAAACATAAGAGTGAATCAGATTCGAATAAATAGTCAAAATGATCTATAGTATACGCATAAGGTTGGATGTCTTATTCTGGTAACACTATCGGATGCGACCCACTCTGTAGTTGTTAAAAGAAATTGTAAAGTGCTACAAACGAAGTGATCCTGATTCGTTCATATGGTGACATAAGGAGTGGGGGCATCCTGTGCAATGAGTTTGCATAAGATCGAACCAAGAAATAAGTCACTCTTACTTTATAATGTTGTTTACTGCTTCAGATTGACTATTTCAAAACAATGACCTAGGTAACTTAAAACCTTAATCCTGGGCTAACTATGAACTCTTGTTTATTCGGGCTTATCCTTAAATTTTCATAGGTGAGGGTTGGCTCAACAGCACCAGCTCAATAAGCCTCCCATTTCAGGAGTAAGATAGAGTAGATAGCTGGGGACATAGGGTGCAAGATGAAATTCACTCCTACCCACTTTCAAGGGTAGTAGAGAGCTTGTTCCGTTAAGTGCTGATTTTGGGTCTTGAACAAAGGGTCCCACCCTCTCATTGTCCCGAGAGGGACTCAGTTTGATGATCAGATCACAAATCAATTGTTCATTAGATGATCAATGGGACTTAAGGAACAAGATGTAATCTTGGGGGTAAAACTATCTTTTGACCCAACCATTATTACGAACAACTTGTGAAGGGTTAACTTACTAATTATGGTTATATCGAGTGGATACAATATATCTACAGTGGGCGGAGTGCAACTACTCTGCTTTAGTGGAGTGACCCGATAGTTAATGAATGTGGGTTAATTCGGTGTAAAGAGTTTAGCCAATTAATCTCAGATCGTTGGAGTCCATGATCTATAGGTCCATTAGGTCCCCCTACTAGCTTACAAACGGATTAGCCTTAGAATAGCGTGATAAGTTTATTTCAAACGTTCAAATTCCAATTAAGGGAATTAGTATTATATGTGATATAATTACATGTTTAATTTTGGAATTAAACGTAATTGGAGAATCGATTAATATATAAATATGATTTAAATATTAATTCATGAATAGGGATTCATAGTAATGGAATGGATGGTAAATTAATTTAATATTTGATATTAAATTAATAGAATTAATTAAATTGTTTAATTAATATTAATTATTAATTTTATTAGAAAAATTTATTAATGAATTATTTTTTGTAAAATTAATAAAAATTTTAATTTTAATTAAAGAATTAAAATTAGAAAAAGTTTTGATTTTGAAAATCAATTTCAAAATTAAAAAAAAATTGAAAAATGGAAAAATCCAGATGTGGAATTTTCCCACTTTCAAGCAAGAAGGTCAATCACCTTCTTACACATAATTCCACCACCAAATTCAAGGAGTAGCTGGAATCACTTCCAGTGATTAGATTTGCATGAGAGTCATGTAATAAAACCACTCTTGATTGAGTGAAAAAGCTGAGGTAATTGCTAAATTGTTGAGTTTTTTAAGGTTAAAGTTGTTCTTCAACAAGCTGAAAAACCAGAAAACCTCTCCTCCAATTCTCTAAGTTCAAGCTTATTTTAAGTCCCACAACTTAATCTAAGGCTCTTAGAAAATAGTAAGGAAGCTCTAGTGGTGGTCTACGACAAGAATTGGAGAAGATTGCAGCTGAATTTCGAGTTTGAAAAGGATCTTCAAAGGTAAGTAATGAAACTTTCTTAATACCCCATGAACATGCTTATTTTGATGTCAAAATTGAGGAATTAGAATGCTTAATGATCTTGTTTTCTTTTGTTGCATATTTCTGTAAACTAATAACTCGTAACATAGCATTATTTAAGCATTCAATTCGAGTTAATTTTGGGTTGGTGGGTGTTTTCCATAAGTCGTATGAAAATGGTGAACTGATATGGTTTTTCTGAGTTTTGGCATTGATTTCTCTTCAATTATATTGTAATTCTTGTAATTGGCTCTTGATTGATGGGATTTAATGCGTGATTAAGTGTCTGTAATTCGATTGGAGTAGTTAGAGTTGCAATTAGGTTGTAATTCAATAAAAAGATGACGGGACAGATAAAAAATTAATGTGTTTGTGTTTGGATAATGGATCTTTAAAACTTTATAAAGTATTTGATGGGTCATAATTTTTCAATTTAATGTCTAATAAGTTAATCAACTTAATTTCAATTTTATGTCTAATAAATTTATGATATTCTTATTATTTTCTTAAAAAATCACCGAGTCAATTACATATAAAATTAAATTTTTTAAGGACATTAAACTTTTAATTTTTTGGATCCAATATATTCGTGAATTTTCAAAATTTTCAAAGTGTTAAAATCTATTAGACACAGAGTTGAAATCTCATAGACTTATGACACAAAATTGAGGCCTATTAGACATTTTCTTAAGTTTGTGAACCTATTGAAGGTAGAATTGAAAGTCTAAAGATTTATTGCACACAAAATTATAATATAGAAATGAAAGTTTAATGTTTTATTTAACACAAAATTAGAATATAGAATTGAAAGTCTAAAAATTTATTTAACAGAAAATTGAAAGTTAAAAAGATTAAAACTATAATATATAAGTGCAAATAATTTGTGTTTTAAAAAGATAAAATAATTTAAAATTATATCAATATTCTCATAGACATGATTGTAAGAAGGGATTATTTTTTTTACAAAATATTATTTTGGTTACTATACTTTTGGTTCCATTTTATAATTGCCTAATTATAGTCATTTTACTTTCAATAAATTTTAAAGTTAGTCATTGTGCTTTTACTAAATCTTAAATTTAGTCTATGTAGTTTTAATAAGTTTCAAATTTAATCCCAATAAATCTTAAATTTAATCTTTGAAAGCTTTTTTTAATTGATATTGGTTAAAATTTTGAACATTTTGATACATATTTTGAACATCTACGTGTTTCTAGTATGAGGATATATACCTTAAATAATCAAGTTAATTGACCTTCACTATTAAATAATTTGTTATGGTTAGATTGCCAGGATAGAGGCCTATGGATAAACAGAAGGAGCCTTAAGGACCCAATAGAGAGCTTAGTGGAGACTTACAAGACCCATGAAGGAGTCTAGAGGACGCTCAAAGAACCTATGAGGAAGCCTAAAGTGACCTCGTACGAGTCATGAAGGAGCTTGAAATGAGTTCGAATGACCCATGAGGGAGGGAGCTTAAAGGGATCTTTGAGAGTCTAGTAGAGTCTTAAAGGATGAATGAGAGAGTTTAGAGTGAGGTCAGGGGAGCCTAGATGACCCATGAAGGAGGGAGTCTAGAGGGAGTCATGAGGACCCATGAGGGAGCTTAGAGATAACTCAGAGGACTCATGAGAGAGCCTAGAGTGAGCTCAAAAGACCTATGAGGGAGCTTAAAGTAAGTTTCAAGGAGCCTAGCAGTAGCTTGAAGAACTCATGAGGAACCGAAAGTGAGCTCAGAGGACCCATGAGGGAGCCTAGAGTGAGCATAGAGAACCCATGAGGGTGGTTAAAGATAGATTAGAGAGCTCATGAGGGAGCCTAATGGAGGCTTAGAGGACCCATAAGGGAGCTCAGTTGTGCTCATGAAGGACTTGAGAGTCACATGAAGAATCTTGGAAGACTCATGGAAAATCTTGAAGAACTTCTGGAAGACTTCTACAGGACCCATGGAAAATTTAGGAGCACATGAGGGATCTTAGAGGGACCCATGGAATACCTCTTTAGGACTCATGTAAGAATTGTGTGTCACATGAGGGACCTTGGAGGATCCATGGAAGACCTTTGTAGGACCAATGGAGGACCTCATAGTAATTGAGTTTGAAACTATCAAAATTCTTTCAATGGGCCCGTGTCTACAATTTATTGTCTCTATTGGATTTAGTGTCCTAAATCTCGTATATCTTGTAGTTTGTACTATGAAAAAACAAATTATTTATTTAATAAAATAAAAGGTATTTTATTTGACATTCAGACTGCATTAATTCAATCCAATAAACTAAGATTCAAGGTTATGTGATGTCACTTGAACAGTATGTGGTAGACGTACAAGTGGTTCATGTTCAGGTTATAACTTAAAAGGTCTGTAGTAAATGGATAAGGTTGGGTGCCTTATCCTAGTAACACTGCGGATACAACCCACTTTGTAATTATTACATGAGTTGTAAATGTTACGAACAATATGATCCATATTGTTCATGTGGAGAAATGTGAGTAGGAGTATCCTATATAAAGAGTTTATACAAGATCGGACCACAAAATGATTAGTTTCTCTTTATAACACTGTTACTTGAAGAAACCTATTTCACTAAGATGACCATAGGTGACTTGACCTTAATCCTATGTGAGTTGTGAACTCTTGTTCATGAGGGCAATCCTTTGACCTGTATGGGTGAGAATGGCCAAGTTAACCAACTCAACAAGCCAACCATTTTGAGGATTTTTTCGAGTAAGGAGCTGGGAACATACCTACACAAGAAGAAATTCACTCATTCCCAATCATAAGGAAAACAGATAAATTTCTCCCTTAACAATTGATTCAAGGTCTTGAACAATGAGGCCTCAACCCCTCACTAGCCCTAGAAGTGTTAGTTTATAGTTGGACTATAAATTGTTTGTTCATTATAGGAATCAATGGTACTTAAGGAGTTATATGTAACTACAGGAGTGGTATTTTGTCCCAACTGTAGTTATGAGCAATTTATGAAGGGTCGACTAACTGTTGATTGGTTATATCCATGAAAAAAAATACATCTATAGTGCGAAGAGTGTAGCTATTGATTTTTAGTGGAATGATCCGTAGTTAATAAATATTGATTGATTTAATTAAAATGATTTAATTAAATTAATCTCATGTCATTAGAGCTCTGTAGGTCCATAAAGTCTCATTGTTAGCTCGCTGGGGATAGTATAAGGAATGATTTGAATTATTCAAATTAATTAAAAGAATTTTATATTAATATGATTAACATAAATTATAGTGAATTCGGATACATATGATATATATAATTCAAACTATATTATAAGAGAGATGTATTTTAATGATATTTAAATATTAGATTTATCTTAATTATATTGATAAAGAGATATATGCATATAGATATGTACATTTGTATGTTAATTAATTAATTAATCTTATACTAAATTTGATTTAGTATATAGTTATTTAATTTGTATGCTAGTTAATTAAATAATACTTAATTAATTAGCTAAAATGAGGAAAGTAGAAAACCTTGAAGAAGGGGTTGTCTTCTCTTCCTATAAATATACTATTGTAACCCTTTTTAGATCAAGGTTGGTTTTGTCAAAAATAACCTAGCCTCCACCCTTCCTCTCTAATCTCTCTTCTCCAAAAGAATTTCTCTCTAAAATTCATCCATCATAACAAGGTAGCCTTAGAGGTGGTGTTCTTGTTCGTTGGAAAGCTCGAGATTGATCATGACCTTTGGAGGGAAAAACGTGAAGAAGGAAAAGAATCCACAAGGGTGAGTTCATTTCTTCCCTTCTTCTTCACTAAAAGCATGATTAGGTCTTTTTGTATGTTTATCCTTTGAATATTTCCATGAGTTCAGTGAATTTATTTTCTCATAAAATTGTTTTACAAAATTGTAAGGTGATCACATGCTTACGCGAGAATTCGATTCCTTTCAATTGGTATCAGAGTTCATTCACTTTTTAGAAACAAAAATTGGTGAAAAAGGTGGGTTGTTTTCTGTACATTATGAATATGGGTTTGCGAATAGACGTTTTCGAATTTGGCACCTTAGATTACTATTTTTACTTGATTTGATTATGTACGAACCCATTGTTTCTGGGTATTTAATTCAGTAATCGAGTCTATAAATCTGAGTCACAAGTTTTACAAGTGTGCTGATGATCGGGATGAAAAATTGATGATCTGTACCCTAGCGTCGCTACACTCAGAGTCGCAAAGTAGAATGTTGGTTTTTTCAGTAGCGTTGCGACGCTCCGAGATGATTGACGCGTGTGAAGTTCGTTCAAATGATCGCGAGTTCGAGGCAGCCTTCTGTATATTTTTCTTGGCAGCTGTTTTTCATTGTTTTTAGTTGTAATTTTATATTTTAATTAATTATATTAATATAAATTAGTTATATTAATCTAATTAATTTTTAGGATTGCCCATCGATCTATGCCGCTATTTAATTTAATTTTCATGTGATGTATGATTAAATTAGTAATATGCATAATGTATGTCATATAGTTTAAAATCCCACCATAGGATAAACATGATTCATGCATCTTTTTCAATATAAATGTTATATTTATATGATTGCATGATTAATTAAGCATGTTCATGCATCATACTATAATATAATTGTTATATAGCATGATAGCATGTGAATTATTTTCATTAATAATAATCTAATTGTTATATTGTTTAATGAAAATGAATATGTATGTTTATTTTCATGGATGATAATTATAAGTGTTATTATTATTAAATGAAAATAAACTTTGTATTGAGCATGACATTACGTAGACAAATATAATTGTTATATTTGATCAATGTCATTAGATGCAAATTATTGGTTTTAATAATTTCATTATTTTATAATGGTTATAAGTTTAACGAACTAGATTAAAATCTATAAATCAAGAGTTGCATGCAAACATAGGTCCAAATTAATTTTAAATGATTTTAAATTGATTCACCTAGACTTATGTTAAAGGTATTTCTAATATGATTAGAAATAGGTTAATCTTTTATTTTGTTTTAATAGGATTAAAATGAATTCTGTAAAAAATTAAATTTATTAAAATAATTGTCTATACAAGACCTTTGTCCAAAGAACGTTATGTCTAGGCTGGGGTATGTAAGTTGACAGAAACGGAACACTCTACCTGGGAACCGACCTGAAAAGTGAATTAGTCAGATATTTTATAAGCATGCAATAAATGTTTTTGTTTATTAAAGAGTTTAATAAACAAAATCACATTTTAATAAAATATTCAATATAAACATTATATTGAGCAAATTAATAAGGACTTAGTTAAATTATTTAGCCATCTTTTTCTTAGTTAATAAATCCATTTTTTTAAAACATTTATTGGGAGGGAAAAAATGTAGATGATATCTTATTTTTCTACTCACGTTCTCCTTAAAAGTTCACAAGGTGAGACTCATGCTCGGCCTCGTGGTGCCCTGGGCGCATCCTCCCTTAGGAAGGTGTTTGCATGGGTCAATATCAAGATGAATGGAGAAAGTATTTTATAGTAATTGGGAAAATGTCGTCTTTCAACACATCCTGCGGTCTTTTTCATTGGTGGTCTCTTTCATTGGTTTGAAATTTTTCTCCATGCTCGGACTCGTGGCATCTTACGAGTGTCCTCCTTAGGAAGGTGTTTGCATGGAAAAAGGGACATAACAAACTCCAGAAATGAATAAGATCGCTATAATCAATTGCATCAATTACATTCTACCTTGAGGCAGACTAGATGGGGTGGGATTATAGGACTGAAAATGAAGGGTTACACTTACAAGAAAACATTAAGGTAGTTAATGATTTGTAGACCGAATCAATAGTAATTAAATATTATAGGAATAAGAGTTATTCTGATGTAATATTTGATTGAGAATATCTCAGTTCAGTGAAAGAGTAACTATCACCCCGTGGTGACATTTATTCTAAATCACTAAAGTATCATTGCCAAACAAAATGATGTTGAGCTTCATTATTTCTTTTGTTAAACTGATTGGATTAAAGTGAATTTTTGCATAATTTTCTAAATATAAGTAATTTGTTTTGTATCAACAAAATGATTAGGGCTACACTAAACCTTCTTAAAACTGAAAAATTAACTGGAGAAAATTATACAACTTGGAAGAATACGATAGATACTGTTTTGGTCATAGACGACTTTAAATTCATTATGACAAAAGAATGTCCTCCAGTCCCTGGGCCCAACGCGTCACGAAATGTTTATAATGCTTATGAGAGGTGGATTAAGGCCAATGTTAAGGCCAAAGTCTACATTTTGGCATGCTTAACTGAAGTCTTGATAAAAAAGCATGAGACCATGATCACTGCACACAAGGTTGTTCGTGACCTTTGGAGGGAAAAACGTGAAAAAGGAAAATAATCCTCAAGGGTGAGTTCATTTCTTCCCTTCTTCTTCATTAGAAGAATGCTTAGGTCTTTTTGTATGTTTATCCTTTGAATATTTCCAAGAGTTCATTGATTTTAGTTTCTCATACCATCGTTTTTCAAAATTGTAAGACGATCACACGCTTCCACAAGAATTCGATTCCCTACAATCTCCATCGGCAAAAGTGGGTTATTTTCGATGGTGTATTGCACTCCGTCGACATCAGGTCAGATTTTTCGACACCATATGGGAGGTGTTGACAGTTCTAAAAGTAAAACATAATTTTGTTTCCCCTTCCCCGTCCCCAATTTTTTATCCAGCCTACGTCTTCTGCCTCTCTCCTTTCTTCGAGTGTGCCGCTACCCACCTCTCCCTCTCCCTCATTCAAAAGTTGCCACCTCTTCTCCCACTCTCTTTCGTCTGAATCCTCAGCCCTCTCTCCACCTTGAAGAGAACCGTGAGATCTGCAGCGGAATCGGGATCGGTCCCAATTTTCAATTTTCATAGCATTGAATATAGAGAAGAATAATTATGCATTTTAAGGTTCTACAACATGCTTATCATAGAAGGAATTAGGGAAGAATATAAAAAACTTACTTTTGAAGCCAAAAGGTCTTCACGTATTCCCTTGATCTAGTCAGGAACTCTTCTATCTCCAAAAACTCGTAGTAACCCAAATGACTATCACCATAAGAAAACCTCATGTATTCTCCTTAGGGGATGAGAATAAGCAGGAGTGGTGAACTCTGTTAAGATTTATGGAAGAAGGAAAGAATTTTGAGAGGAAGAGGAAAACTTTTTTCTTCTGTGTGTTCTCTTGGAAAGATTTCCAGAGAGAACTTTTCTTCTTCAGAAGCAAGAGAGAGAGAGAAAAACAAACTTATGGTAACTCCTTCTTTCACATCATGATAGACTGAGAGATAATTAACTCCCTCCCTTTAATTTTGAAATTTTAAATTTAAATAAAATAAATTTAATTTTAAGATATTATATATATATATATATATTATAACTAAATTATATGTGTATATAACTATATGTTTTATCAAATATAATATAGCCTATAGCTTTTATTTCTCTCAATCATTTATGATATTTAGTATAAATCACTATACTAAATTAATTATATGAAATCTCATCCATGCAACTAGTATTTGAATCACATTCAAATATTTAAATTCTCTCAAAATATACTTTATATTATAGTGTATCAAATACATTTTATTAATTATATCACATATAATTAATTTTCTCAATTAATTTGAACAATTCAAATTAATCCAAAATTACTTCTCAATAATCCCTATTGAGCTACAGAGGGAACCTTATGGACCTATAGATTGAAGCTCCAATGGTACTTGAATAATTAATTAAACTCCTTTAAGTAAATTATTCAACATCCATTAATTGTCGGTCACTCCATTAAAGACCCACAGTTGCACTCTTCGCACTATAAATATATTTATGTGTTTATTGGATATAACCAATGAACAATGTGATGACCATTCATAAATCGCTCGTAAGTATAGTTGGACCAAAATTACCGTTTTGCCCCTGTAATTACATCTAACTCCTTAAGTACCACTAATCCCTCTAATGAACAATAAGTCATAGTCCAACTATGACAAAATCCCTCTCGAACGAAGAAAGGGTGTGCCCACATTGTTCAATCCTCAGAATCAGCCATTCAGGGAGCAATTTATCTATTTACCCTGACATCAAGGAATGAGTGAATTTTGGCTTGTGTAGCTATGTTTCGAGCTCCCTAATTAGACAAATACCCAAAATGGTAAGCATATTGAGTCGGCAATCTGGCCACTCTCACCCATGCAAATCAAAGGACCACCTTCTAGGCTCTTCACAACTCACTTAGGATTCAGGTCATGTTACCTATGGTCATCCTGGTGAAATGTAAGTCTCTATTACTAACTGTATTATATAATGAGACTAGTCATTTTGTGGTCTGGTCTTATGCAAAGTATTTGTATAGGATACCCTCGCTCATATATCTCCACATGAATGATCAGAATCAGATCATATATAGCACTTTACATTTGTAACATCTACAAAGCGTGTCGTATCCGTAGTGTCATTAGGATAAAGTACCCAGCCTTATCCATGTACTATAGATTATTTAGGTTATCATTTAAATATGATCCACCTGTATGTCTCTACATACATGTTTAAATTACATAAAATAACCTAGGATCTTTGTTTATTGGATTGAGTGTATGCTCATAAAATAACAATTATTATAATAATAATAGTTTATTTATATAAAGTTTACAAACTATGAGAATATAAAAGAGATTTAGGACACCAATCTCAACAATCTCTCACTTGTCCTAAATCTTAGGGAGCCAAATATATAATATAAATAATGTACAAAATATAATGAACTAGGTCATACATATATCCCAGTAACATCTCTCACTTGCCCTAGACAACATGTCGCATATCCTGTAGACCTAGATTTTCTAGATAACCCTCGAACACTTTAGCAATGAGAACCTTTGTAAACAGATCTACAATGTTGTGCTCTAAAACAATCTTCATGACAATCCGTCACCTCGCAGCACAATCTCCCGAATCAAGTGATATTTCTGCTCAATGTGTTTTCCTCTTCGATGACTCGTAGGTTCCTTAGAATTTGCCACAGCACCACTATTATCACAATAAAGTGTGATGGGCAAAGACATATTTGAAACAATTGCCAAATCAATAAGAAGGATATGGAATACAATCTATATTATAATATTTGGACAAGAAATGATATATATTACAATCTACATTATAATATTTGGACAAGAAATGATATATGTTATTGGATGACGTATATGTAATTCCCAATCTATATTATGACAATATTATTATGCATGCAAACATATAGTCTAACACTTATATTATATAATGCATGAGCATGCTCTAAAATAAATTATGCAACTATATATTATAACATTTATAATATAGATGATGCATGAATAATGCATAACCTATGGTGGGATTTTACTACATGGCATACATTATGACATATATGAAGGAACTCTGATGAGGAGAACCTTGAGTGGAAGCGGATCGACCAAATTCCATTAATTATCAAATACTAAATTTACAATAAATATACAAATAGATATGCATTTAAAATTAAATTGTAGCATGCTATTCAAGAAAAAGGGTTAGAATTTCACCTTTGAAGACCTTTTTCTTCAAAAATCGTCCCTCGAACGGACACAAACTTTTTTGAAGACCTTCTGCAAAATAACCTCGAATAGAAACTCAGACATAACCACAATGGAGTCCTCAGTATTCTTAAGGTGAGAACCAGGAGTGGTGGGCTCTGACTATTTTGGTTAGGAGGGAAAAGTCTTAAGGTGGAGGAAAAAGAAGATTGAGAGCTTTTCACACACAACTCAAAGATACAGAACTTTTCTGTTAAAACTCTCTCAATCGTTCAACCAAGTTCAACTTGGAAAAAAAAAAACTGTTTTTCTTTTATTTTGTTATTGCCAAATTGAATAACCACCCCACTAAAGAGGGTGGAGAGAAAAGATAGGGAATAGAGTTGTAACTCCCTTCCTTATTATTCAAATAATAATAATATAGTATAAATAAATATGATAACTAATTTATCATATTATATCTATATTAAATTATATGTTATATCAAATATAACATATAACCTATAGTTTTAATATTGTATCATATACATTATAAACTATAGATTATTTTCTCTATTTTATGGCATTTAATATAAATCATATTTATATTAAATTTAATAACTATTAATCATATTCATAGAAAATAAATTGTAACGTCCTATTTCAATAAATCATATTTATATTAAATCACCATGAAACAATTATGTAAGGAGAGGACCCTTGATGTAACGTCCTATTTCAATAAATTGTCACCATTGTGGCAAGAAATAGATCTATGTCGCGAAGTGGTTTGGAATTATCCAGTCGATGGGGTTCAGTATTCGAAGATTGAGAAGGCTAACCTTGTCTATGATTTCCTGGCTAGCTTGTACTCGAAATTTGACATCGTCTAGAGCTGGATTTTGGGACAAAAACCGATGTCCCTTATGGAAGTATGCTCAGAAGTCAGGCTAGAAGAGGATAGAACTAGCGCTATGAATGGTACAACTACCACTATCTTGGACTCTGCTGTGTTTGAGGTCAAGTCGTCTGGATCTGAGAGTGACAAACAGAATGGAAAGTCTCCCCCAATTGGGCACTGTAAGAAACCATGGCACACAAAAGACCAATGTTGGAAGTTACACGATAGTCCACCAAATGGTAAGCGACATCCTCCAAATGATAAGTCTAAATCCAGTCGAGCCTTCGTTAGTGAAGTTGTTGACGATGCTCCCCAGGGGACCAGCCCTGTTAATCCATGTACAGTTGGAACCGACAATATTGTCCAATCAGGTACTCCTCAGTTCTTTAGTTTCTTTGTTGAAGGGAATAAATCCTGGATTCTTGACCTAGTTGCGACTGATCACTTAATTGGATCATCTGACCAGTTCCTCTCCTATTATCCAAGCGTTGGAAATGAGAGAATACGAATTGCAGATGGGTAGTTTTCCTCCATTGCTAGGAAGGGTCACTTATCTCCGATTCAGGGGTTGATTTTTCATAATGTTTTACATGTGCCAAAGATCTTTTATAATTTGCTATCGATAAGTAAATAACCAGAGATTTGAACAGCAGAGTTGTTTTCTCACCACATGATGTTTTGTTTCTGGACCTGAGCTCGGGGAAGACAATTGGCATTGTCCGGCACCATAGGGGTTCTAAGAGTTTGTCTAGGACTAGTTTGTTATCTTCTCTTATAGTTTCTGAAACTGATTTTTTATTATGGTACTTTCGTATTGGACATCCAAGCTTTCATTATATGAAAAACCTGTTCCCCCACTTATTTCATAATGTGAATTTGTCGTTTTTATCTTGTGATGTTTGTATTCGTGTAAAGCAGCCCAGGGCCTCTTTTACTTCTCAACCCTATAAACCTTCCCAACCTTTCAATTTAATACATAGTGATGTTTGGGGTCCGTCTAATGTCACAATTGTGTCAGGTAAACGGTGGTTTGTCACCTTTATTGACGATCACACCCGTCTTACATGGGTGTTTCTTCTTACTGAAAAATCTGAAGTGACGACAGTGTTCCAACAATTTTACACTATAGTCGAAACTCAATTCAATACCAAAAGCGCCATTCTTCAAAGTGACAATGGACATGAGTTTATTAATCAATCTCTTCGTGAGTTTTTAACCTCTAAAGGCATCGTCCACCAGAATTCCTGTGCTTATACCCCTCAGCAGAATGAGGTATCTGAGTGAAAAAACTGCCACCTTATTTTAGTAGCCCGATCTCTCATGATACTTGTATCCTTACCCTCATATCTATCGGGAGATGTTGTACTTACTGCAGCTCATCTCATCAATCGGATACCCTCCCGTGTGCTTAATATCCAAACTTCACTAGAGTGTTTGAAAGAGTCTTTCTCGTCCACTCGCCTTTTCCCAGATGTTCCCCTCAGGGTGTTTGCCTGTACCATTTTTGTTCATAATCATGGTCCTCACTAGAGTAAGTTTCCTCTTTGGGCCCAAAAGTGTGTATTTGTTAGGTATCCACTTCATCAATGGAGCTACAAGTGTTTTCAGCCTTCCTATCAAAAGTATTTTGTCACCATGGATGCCACCTTTCTCAAGGACAAACCCTTTTTTTCCCGTTAGTCCTCTTCGGTGGGAGACCACTAGTGAAGAGGCTAACACATCCACCTATTATGTTCTTATAGATTTAATTCTTGAGCCTATCCCTGAGACAAATGATCTTGTCCTTCCTACGAAACAAGTGCCTTGGATAACCTACTATAGGAAGAATCTTCGAAAGGAAATAGTTCCCCCTGTTACTCCACTGGAAGTTGTCCAAGAGTCAGAACAGGAACCAGCTCAAGGTGCTTCTATTCTTGATGATAATGAATGTCTTGAAGGTGATGTAGTGAACTCTGACGAAGTCAGGATCGTTGGTGGTAGTGAATTATTAGGTGATACACAGGGAACTGAAAATGTGCAACAGACAAGTACTTATAACTAGGTGGAAAAGATTGGTGAGTTTGATGCTACCTTGGATTTGCCAATTGCCTTATGGAAGGGTACTAGATCCTGAACCAAGTATTCTATGAAAGCTTCTTGTCCTATAGTAACTTGTCTTCAAGATTTAAGGCTTTCACTACCAGTCTAGATACCATCATGATACCAGGCGATGTGCATAGGGCTTTGGAAGTTATGAAATGGCGACCTGCAATTATAGAGGAAATGCGGGCACTTGAGATAAACAAAATGTGGGATCTGGTCGTTCTTCTAAAAGGTTACAAAACAGTCTGGTGCAAGTGGGTGTTCACTGTCAAATACAAATATGATGGGACTCTCAATAGATATAAGGTCAGACCGGTTGCAAAAGGGTTCAATCAAACATATGGGGTGGATTACTCAGAAACCTTCACACCAGTGGCAAAACTTAACACAATTCATGTTCTTCTCTCAGTTGCTGTTAATCAAGACTGGTCCTTACATCAATTAGATGTGAAAAATGTGTTAAGAGGTCTATATGAACCCACCTCCCAGTTTTGAAACACGATTTGGTAATCAGGTTTGCAAATTTAAGAAATCTCTGTATGGCTTAAAGCAATCTCCTAGAGCCTGGTTTGATAGATTCACTACCTTTGTTAAGTCCTAGGGGTTTGTTCACGGGCATTCTGATCACACCTTATTCATTAAGAGGTTGACAACAGGGAAAGCGGTTGTTCTGATTGTCTACATTGATGATATCATCTTGTCAGTGGATGATTTAGCAGAGATTGACAGGTTGAAACAAAGGATGGCAGATGAGTTCGAGATCAAAGATCTTGGTTACTTGAGATATTTCCTTGAAATGGAAGTAGCAAGATCAAAGGAAAGGATCTCTGTGTCTCAAAGGAAATATACGCTGGACTTGTTGAAATAAACTGAAATGACTGGGTGTAAACCTTCAGATACGTCAGTGGAAGTCAATAGCAATCTGGTAGAATCTGTAGAAGATGTTCAGGTTAACAAGGAAAGGTATCAACATATTGTGGGGAAGCTAATCTATCTTTCGCATACCAGACCTGATATATCGTATGCAGTTAGTTTGTCAGCCAGTCTATGAGGGTCCTTCTGAAAGACACATGGATGCTGTTACACAGGTTCTGAGATATCTAAAGTCTACTCCTGGAAAAGCCTCGGTGTTCAGAAAACATGACAAAAGATGCATTGAGGCCTACACAGATTCAGACTAAGCTGGTTTTGTTACTGATAAAAAGTCCACCTCGGCATATTGTACGTTTGTGTGGGGAAATTTAGTTACCTGGTGGAGTAAGAAGCAAGATATCGTGGCTAGAAGCAGTGAGCTATGAGCCTTGGAATTTGTGAAGAAATTTGGTTGAAAAAGGTTACGGTAGATCTCCATCAGGAAAGTCATGATCCTATGAGACTTTATTGCGATAATAAGGCTGCTATTAATATCGCTAACAATCCTGTCCAACATGACAAAACCAAACATGTGGAGATTGACCAACATTTCATCAAAGAGAAACTGGATAACAGTAGTATCTGTGTTCCCTATGTTTCGTCAAGTCAACAGATTGCGGATGCCCTCACCAAATGGTGACCGAGATAGACTTTTGTCACCTGTGTCAGTAAGTTGGGTCTTATTGATATATACGCCCTAACTTGAGGGGGAGTGTTGCAAAACGTTGTTTAACCCTAAGGGCACTTTAGTCTTTTACTTTGTGTCTACAGTTTAGAGTTTCTGACCGATGGCTATTTACATATGTTTCTGTACTGTGTAGTGTGTATCAAAAATTAATAAAAACTCTTATCATGGTTTTTTCTCCCTGGCATAGGGTTTTTCATGTAACCTTGGTATTTTTTCTTCTACCCTTTATTTTCAATACCTCTAATGAACAATAGATCATAGTCCAACTATGACTAAACTCCTCTTGAGCCAGAAGAGGGTATGACACCACATTGTTCAAGACTCAGAATCAGCCCTTAAGGGAGCAATTTATCTACTTACCCCTGCCTCGGGGAAGGAGTGAATTCCAACTTGTGTAGTTGTATTCCTAACTCCCCAATCAAACGAATCCCCAAAATGGTAGGCTTATTGAGTCGGCAATCTGGCGACTCTCACCATATAAATCAAAGGACCGCCCTCATAGGTAGGAGTTCATAACTCAGTCAGGATTTAGGTCATGTTGGTCATCTTGGCGAAATGTAAGTCTCTATTATGAACGATTTTATATAATGAGACTAAACATTTCGTGGTCCGGTCTTAAACAAACTCCTTTGTATAGAATATCCCCGCTTGCATGTCTATACATAAATGATCAGGATCAGATCATTTGTTGCACTTTACAACAATTGTAACACCTACAAAATCGGTCATACTCGTAATGTCACCAGGATAATGTACCCATTTAGGTTTTCACTTAAACATGATCCACCCATATGTCTCGACATACATGTTTAAGTTACAAAGATAACCTCAGATGTTAGTTTATTGGTTTGTGGTTAATGCAATTAAAATATCACATATTTTATAGACAAAGTGAATAAAATATCATATATTTTATTAATCACATAAAGAGTTTGTTCATACAATGTTTACAAACTATAGAACCCTATGAGATTTAAGGCATCAACCCTAATAATCTCCCACTTGACCTAAAGTTAGTGGGGTGTACAATATAATCAAAATACAATGTACACAAATAATAAACTAGAGCATAACACGCCTAGTACAATATCTCCCACTTGCCTTAGCCCAAATGTGGTCTGTCCCATAGACCCATACTCTGTAGGTGACAATCACGTCCCCTTGATGCACAATCTCTCGGATGAGATGATACTTCTGCTCTATATGTTCGTCGCGCTTATGACTCCCAGGCTCTCGAGAATTAGCCACAGCACCACTATTATCACAATAAAGTGTGATGGCCTTTGACATGTCTGGAACAACTCCCAGATCAGTCAAGAATTTCCTGAGCCAAATGGCCTCCTTAGCAGCTTCACAAGCCGCTACATACTCAACATCTATGATGGAGTCGGTGACACACCCTTTCTTGGTGCTTCGCCATACTATTGCCCCTCCGTTAAGAGTGAACACTAATCTTGATATGGATTTTCTAAAATCCTTATTAGTCTTAAAATTAGAGCTTGTGTATCACGTAAGGATCAAATCATTAGAACCATACACAAACATGTAGTCCTCATTCTCTATAAATACTCTAGGATGTTCTTAACAGTTGTCCAGTGATCTAATCCTGTATTAAATTGATATCTACTGACTATCCCCACTGCATTGCATATGTCAGGTCTACTACATAACATCACATACATCAAGTTGTCCACAAAAGATGCATAGGGGACCCATCTCATCTCCTCAACCTCTTGAGATGTCTTAGGACACTGTTCTTTAGACAATGTAACTCCATGTCTGAAAAGTGATAATGGGCAGAAATGCACGTTATTACAATGCAAAGATATAAAACAAAGTGGGAATGCGACGGTAAAAATATGAAAAATCGTGTCCAAAGGCATTAAGTTGAGAACATTGCGATCGCATGCGCCCATTGCATTAAAGCAGCTAATTGACTTATTTTGTGCAGAAAAATGCATTGGCGCAAAGAAAAGTGTGATCCAAGGAATTCGGCGCTCGAGCGCATTAGAAGATTGCGACCGCAGAGCTATGCGATCGTATGCGCTCACGAAGATTAGCTCAAGAAGGTGGACATATAAAGATGGCACATCAAGGTGAAAGCTTAATAAATCATGATGGGACAGAAAACTGATGATGGTCGAATCCAAATTTAGTTGACAAGCCGTTAACGACACAT
>NC_143485.1:67409352-67431658 GCF_027475165.1 Benincasa hispida
CCAAGATCTCGTATTCACTGAAATCCAACTTGTGGAAGGACATCAATGTCCATTTGCTCTTCTCCATTTCTTTCTTTGCCATCTTAAACTTCCTGTATTTGAGGTAAAACCAGATGACACCGACGATAAACACAATAGCGGCAAGAACAAAGATGGATCGCAACAACCAGAGAGAGCCTTGGCTTTTAGCTTCACCTTTGCTGTTGCACAAACTTTCAAAATGTCCACACAAATCTGGATTCCCCAAAAAGCTATTTCTGTAGATTTCCTTAGCTAAAAATGGAGGAAGCTCACCTGACAAGCGATTGTTAGATAAATTGAGAAGATTGAGTTTCAAATTCTGTAACCCAAGAGGGATATCCCCAGAAAACAGATTTCCAGACAGATCAAGGTAATTAAGAACAGGCAAGTTTCCGATTTCTTCAGGGATTTCGCCGGTGAATCCATTGTTTGCTAAATTGAGTTCGTTGAGATTCTTCCACGATTTGATTCCACTGGGAAGTTCCCCAGAGAGTTCATTATTCCGAAGATCTAAACTCGAAAGATGCCTAAGATTCACAAGACTCCCTGGTAATGATCCAGTAAGTTTGTTATCCGTCGCTAGCAACTTCACAAGATTTTCCAGCCGTCCGATCTCCGCCGGTAACGTGCCAGTAAAGTTGTTCTTAGAGATAATGAAAATCGAAAGGTTCTTAGCAGTGGCAATGGCATCAGAAATCTTCCCAGAAAGCGAGTTACTCACCAGTTCTAACAGATACACATGTGGGAGCCCCCAAAATCCCGCCGGTACCTCGCCGGAAAACTGATTATAACCCAATCGCACCCTCGTAAGACTCTCGCACGAACCCAAACTCGCCGGGATCTCGCCGGAAAACTGGTTGTTGATCATGAGAAGCTCCTCTAACTCTCCCTTCTCACACAAATTCCCCGGGATTTCACCCGAAAACTGGTTGTTAGAAACATCCATCCATCTCATCGGCGAGTTCTTTCCAAGATTTCGCGGTAACTCGCCAGTGAGCCGGTTACTGAACAGTCTGAGTTCGTACAAACCCGGCGAGTTGGCAATGCTTTCCGGTAACTTCCCTTCAAACTTGTTCTCATAGAGATTGAGACTCTCAAGCGGCAATTGACACAACTCATTCGGAATCACCCCAGTCAAACCATTCATCGAAGCGTCAAACAGTCGTAATGAAGTCAGATTCGAAAACCCAGAAGGCAACTCACCCGTTAACGAGTTATTATACAACTCAATCTGAACCACACTACTCAACTCCATTAGCGACTTCGGAATCGGCCCATCAAGATTATTCAACGCCAAGTCCAAGTCAGTAAGCCGCTTCAACCGACCAAGAGACTCCGGAATTTGCCCAACCAAATTACACTGAGTCAACCAGAGCACCTCAAGATTCGTCAAATTCCCAAACTCCGATGGGATCCGGCTCGGCACAAACGGGTTATAAGACAGGTTCAACATCTTCAACGACGTAATGTTGCCGAGAAACGCCGGCATAGGCCCATCGAGAAGATTATAAACAAGAGACAGAACTTCCAACTTCCGAAACCGGGCGAAACTCTCCGGAATGTCGCCGGAGAAGTTATTCCCTGTCAAATCCAAGTAACGAAGGTTGGGGAGATCAGAAATCGAGCTCGGAAGCGCGCCGGTGAGGAGATTCTGGGAGAGGTCGAGATAGTGGAGACTGGTACAGTCGGAAATAGCAGAGGGAAGGGACATGTTGATGGAATTGTTGTAAAGGGAGAGGAATGAGAGATTCTGGAGACGGCAAAGGAGGGAAGGAAATGGGCCGGCGATGTTGGTGTTAGAGAGGTCGAGAGAGTGGACGGAGTTGGTTTGAGGGTCGCAAGAGACGCCAAACCAGGAACAGGGAGTGTCGTCGCGGTCGTTCCATGAGCGGAGAGAGGAATCTGGGTCGTCGAGAGAGAGCTTGATGGTGTGAAGATAGAGACCTTCTTGTGTTAGAGAGAAGGAGAGAAGAGAAGGGTTTGAGAGGAAGATTAAGAAGAAAAAGAAGAGGAGGAAGAGGGGGTTAAGAAGCATTGTTGGTGCTTCTCCGTGAGTAGAAATGGAAGGGTTTAGGGTTTGAGGAAGAAGATGAATATATGAAGGGAAAAAGGGGAAAGGGGGAAGGAGGAGTTTTCAGGGAAGAAGAAAGGATGAGAGCTTTGTTTCAGAGCCCCTCCTGCTCAGACCCAGCGACAGCTGCCATGGAAGAGAGCATGAAGAATAATAAATTCTTAAAACGAGTTTTCCTTTTTTTCTTTTTTCTTTTTTTTAATGGATATATTAAAAAATGGTTAAAAATCATTTTTCATCCCTACACTTTTGATCGAGTGCCAATTTAGTGAATTTTGATTTGTAAATATTAATTTATTTCTTTTACATTTTTTTTTTATCAATATGTGAATTACATATCAAATTTTGGTCTCCGACGTAGGAGTGTTCAAATGATCGGAAACTCAAATAAACTAGACTATCTAATCGAAATTATAATTATTGAGTTAGATTAGTTTTGTTTTCAGATGGGATTAATTTTTTTCTATTTTGTTCGAATTGGATTCGGTCTTAAGTTGAATAATTTTTTTTTATCCAATCAGACTTAATAATATATATATATATATATTTCTTTTAAAATTAGTGATTTTATGAATTTTTAATATTTTATTTTTAAAATATTATTTTAGTTTAAAATTTATCATAGATATCGTGGATAAGATATTTAACATTTGAGATTTGTGAGATTTTAGTTATTAGTGTGGATAAATTTAAGTATTTTAAATATGTAAGGAAAAAAAACAATAATCTAATGACTCGACTCGACTCTCACCCAAATTTTGGGTCTGTTTGGTTCTTTTGGGTTGTTAACCCAACCAATCCGAATTTTTAGATTGATCCGAAAAAAAAATCCACAACACAACCCATGTACGTCTCTACTTTGCAGTCGACGATATATAAGCTTTATATCAAGTGAGTCGTGTCCAATTCGGTTAATAATATAATAGGTATGTTTTTAACTTTGTAACAATTTAATCTATACATTTAGTTTGTAAGGATTTAATTTTTATATATTAAAATTTATAATGATTTAGTTTCCTAACATGAAAACTAGGAATGATGTGTTTATAAGTTATACAAAGTATACATGATAAGTATTTTAGTTATACAACGTATACATTATTAAATGATAAAAAAAATTGACATTTCATTTTGATAATATTAGTTAAAAAAATGGATTATATTGTAACAAATTTGAAAGTACAATAATTAAATTATTATATACTAAAGTTAGGGACTGAATTGTTACAAAAATTGAAAATACAATGATTAGATCCTTACCGATTAAAGTTTATTGATAAAAATATTATTGTCAAAATGAGCGTAATTTAACTAGTATAAAGCTTGTATTATCGATCTCGAGGTCAAATATTTGATTTTTTTATCTCACATGTAAAAAAGAAAAAAAGAAAAAAGACAAATATTATTTTCATAAAATTTTGAGATTAATAGTGTTTTTTCAACCTCTGGAAATTTACAAAATTTGCAGGTATGGTTGAACTAAAAAAATCAAAATAACATGTAAGCCATTTTTCTATTAACAATATTCTTTAAAATTAGTTTATACAATTTAATAATGGTTGAATTTTGTCAATTGTATTTAATGATTCAATGAAACATAACAATGTGAAATAATTTTTTTTTCATGTGTCATGTTGATTTGTTTATTATTGTCCTGTCTATATTAAAGTAACCATGGGAATTAATTTTTTCCATGTGTAATGTTAAAATTGAATATTACTATCTTGTTTCGTTTGTCATGGTAACAAAGTAAATAAAGGTTACTTGAGGCGCTAAGTTTAGTTGTACGTCTGCATTTTAGATATTTGGGGTGAATTTTCTGTTGCAATTTTTTTTACATAAATGATTTTTCTACGATGATTGTTTTTATTTTGAAATTTTTTTATTCAATAAATTTACATATATTTATAATAAACTATAGATTACAATTTATTTATGGTCTTTTAAGCACACATATATTTCTAGAAGGTGTGGGAAATATGGTTTAAGGTTTATTTTTGGATCGTGCATTTTAATTTTTTTTTTTAAATAAGTAATTATTTTACAATTTTGTACATATGTGATGTTTCTAGTTAGGCCATATTTATTTTGACACTTTTGATAATAAAATTTTTAAATAAAAATATTTATGTGTCTCACAATTATTTCTCAAAAATGTTTTTACATACAAGCTTGTTTGATTTCTTAAATGATAAAAAGTGATTTTATTAATGTTAAGTTATTATAAAGAACGACTATAAAATACTATAAACTAATTAAAAAAATAGAAAATTCAACATTTTGACCAAACTTGAGTACTTTTGTGTTAACAACAGTATTTTTATTGGTAATTATGTGTATCAACTTAAATATTAACCTTTATTGATGTTTTATATGTATTTTTAAATTAGTAGTTATTTCTAAACTTTAAATTAAGGTTTAGTCAAAAAAAAAAAAAAAAACACGTACGTCAACAAAACTCAATTTTGTAGTAGTAATAATTAAAATAATAGTCATAGGAGTTGCCCATCAACGGTGGTGGTTGGATGTTACCAAAGTTGGACATCAGAGGTGGTCACCGAAGTTGATTGTCGAGGTAGTCACTGGGTTTAGCCGTAGAAGTAGTCGTTGAAGGTGGTTGTTAGAGTTGAGCAATAAGGCATCAATGGTGATTATGGCTAGGTGCACTGTTGATAGACATGGTATAAAATGTCGATGACATATGAAGTTCACCTCCCAAATGATGAGTTGAGTTCACATCTCAACTCATCTCATCTCATCTCCTAAACATTTTCATGTGCTGTGTTACTTGGATCACTAATTCCTTGTTGACCTATTTGATATATTTCGATATTCGAATTTTAAAACAATTTAAACTTCATTTTATCCGAATTTTTATCTTTTGTTTTTTCTTTTAAATTAAACTTATAAATACTAGTTTTACCTATCAAGTCTGTTATCTATTTTTTAATGAATGTGTTTCAAATCTCAGTTTCATTTTTACAAACTAAAAAAGAACGTAATTTCAAATAATATATATAACTTCGGTCATGGATACAAATATTTCCAAAATTGAAATGGTTACAATCAGCTTTGATGATTATTAATATTACCATGGTATACCTTTGTTAATGTTAGTCCCACTCAATGATAATGTGCACATTGTACTTAAGCTTAGAAAATTGTTATTTGTTTTAACAAATCCTTTTTTTTAGACCAGAGAAACCAAAACAGCCACAATCAATAACTATTTCAACTTCTCGTCAAAAAGAAGAGGGATAATACATTTAGGAAAAACATCTTTCTAAAGCAAAAAACAATTTTGAGAGGATGCCAAAGCAGCAATGGCGTGAACTGTTTTATTTTCCTCTATCAGGATGTGATAAAAATTAGAGATATTAAAGGGAATTTGCAATCAATCCTCTTTAAACATTACATGTTAAAAGAAATATTGGTCATCAAATTGTTGTTGTTCTTATTATTGTGTTGGGTGGTTATTAAGTGAAAGTTAAAATTTAAAATAATGTTTTGAAGGAGAAAAAAAAATAAATAAATAAGAAGACCTCATTTTCTTTTAAGCGGAACAATTTATACCTACAAAATTTGTCATTATATCAACTAAAATTTTAAACTAATAATTATACCAATTTAAATTTAATTTTTTCGTAAGAATATCAATTGCATCATCATTTAAATTTCGCATGAAAAATTTCACATGAGACATAATTATTTCCATTAAACTCTTAAATTGTCATAAATGAATCAATTTAGACTAATTGATACAAGATACAATTTTCAAACAAGATTCTAATGAAGAGTTTAGATTGATTTCTTTATGAAAATTTATGGAATTAGTTGATAGAATTATCAATCTCACACTATGTTTATTCAAACGAAACGTAATCAAATATATAATATGACAAGTTCATAGGTTTTAACTGATACAACGATTATTTAGGGGTGTAAATTAAAAATTGAGTATTTATTAATGTTTTATTAGCATGCCATTGATTCAAAAGGCATACATTAGTGAGATTTTGAAATGATGAAATTTCACATATAGAAAAATGAGAAAAATATCTTTTTGGTCCATAAGTTTTAAGTATAGTTTCTATTTAGTCCATAGATTTCAAAATGTTACATATTTAGTCTTTAAGTTTTGAGTTAAGTTTCAATATAGTTCTTAAGTTTCAAAATGTTGTAATTTTACCATTGACATTTGAGTTTTGCTTCAATTTGATCCATATGTTTCAAAATTTGCACTTTTAAACTTTTAAGTATCACGAGAAGTAGATTTCAAGATATTTGTTCAATTGATAACACAATGGAATACAAAATTAAGATACACTTCTAATTTCTCTCTCGTAAATCTAATAGCGAAAAACTGTCAATTACACTTTAACAATCTCTTTTAATAATATATTCCGTAGGTCTTTTGAATTATTATCTTTTTTATAGAGGTATATAGGGTAGCTTATGTACTAAATTTATGTTGGAATTGAGTCTTAAATTAATAATAATGAATCATTGGTAGAAGTATAATACATGTAATATATTATAAAGTTTGTCATTGAATGTTGTAATTAATGAAAACATGTTAATGGAAATGTAATGGATGGATTAAAAGGGTGGGACAGGGCGTGGATGGATGTCGATCACATCAGGATGTAAACACAAGTGGCCGTACGATCTTTGGAGCCTTCATACGATCCGACGGCTGATATTGCATTTCAATGATGGATTTACTGTATATTTGACTCATTAAAATCTTGCTATTTCATTTTTTTTCCTCCAAAAATACCACAAATATATATATATATATATAATTCCTCTCTCTTCAAAGAACATGGAGTGAGCAGTTTCATTATTCTCACTTTCCATGCTTCTTTTTCCTTCTTTTACATTTTTTTTAATGTTGTCTTTTATATGTTTAGCTTTTTTTTAATTACTTTAAAGAAAAAAAATTATATTATACTACTAAACATTTGAAGTTGTATCGATTAAAATTCTAAAGTTTTAATTTTATTAATTTAAACACTAAAATTTTGTAAATTTATCAATTTATAAATCCTATTATATCCTGTGGATAGAGGAATTTAACCTCGATCTTAAAATTAATATGAACAATTTTATACTAATTGACTTATTTTGTCATTTCACACTTATGTTAAAAATATTAAATATCTTACTATTCAATTTTCGAGAGAATAAAATTTAGTGGTAGTAGAAGGAAAAAATACAAAAACAAAAACAAAAAATTGATTATTTGTTCTCGAGTTTTGCTATTTAACATAGGCATTTATTAGTCTGTTTTTTAGATTTCACTTTTGAAAATCTATGATATCATTGTTTTAGAAACTTAAAAATTCATCCAAACATTAGTTTTCTCATTCCCTCCGTATAGAATGGTTTTCTAAAATAAATATATTACATAATTAATTGATGTAATAAGATTAATTAATCATTCTAGTTATTTTTAATTGATTACATGGGACTAAATAAATTTTGATTTATATTTTATGCTATCTTAAATATTAGATAGAAATTATTAATTTATTGTTATTTAATGATTTATTGCCGATTTAGTTAGAACTTTTAATTATCAATATTACTTCTAACTTTTGATTGATATATCCATTAATATAGCAGTATGTTAAATAATAATAATTTTAATTTATGATTATAATTTGTGCTCTCACTTTTGACAAACTATTTAGAAATTGAATAATAAAAAAATATTAAAACATACACGTATTATAATAAAAAGATAAATTTGAATTAATTAAAAGCATTAAAAGATTATCAATACTATAAAATTATACAACTTTAATTTTGATAAACAAAATTGGTAAAACAAATAACACTTGTACATCAATTATCATGCATATCAAAACACAAACAATTATGGCATACATATACATCTTAATAAAACAAAATGAAAATGAAAACTCACAAAAATAACTAAATCATTTTTTTTGTTTTAATTTGCTCTTATCATGTTAGATTAAATTTATGGAATATTGTGTCTATTTCGAATCTTTAGAGACGTTCGATCGAGAATCTTTTATATTTCAACTCATAAACTTTGATACGTTAATTAACACTCTTTCGACGTGAAAAATATATTGAGAAGGTCAAAAGAATAATTTATAAGTACTTTTGGTATGTTTAACTTGGAGTATTCGTTCTTTTTTCTTAGAGGCATAGATTAGACTTAAGAGTAATAAGATTTCTCATCATCTAAAATTGTTAGGTGTGAGACAATGCTCTTATTTCCATTATGACCATCTTGCAAAAACCTTTAAAAGATACTTTTTTTCCCCCTCTTTTTATACCAGAGCATGCTTCGAGTTAAAGCCATTTTGAAAGCTATTTTGAAGATGGAAGAAAAAAAAAAAAAAAAAACCACATAATTACCCATTATATGTGGTAAATTTCATGATGAATAATGAGAACAAAGATTTGCCTCTACCTTTTTCAACGCCTGTTTCTTTACTCTTCCGTAAAACATTTTTAACAATCATTTTGATAATATAGGTGAAGGAAAATCAATTTTCACATCAAATTCGTATTAATTTAGATCCTAAACTTCTAATTTCATCGATTTTAACTCTAAATTTATATAAGTATTTTAATCTTAATTCTAAGCTTACTTTTCGCTAATTCACGAACTTATTTTAACAAAAAATAATAAAAGAAAAACCTTTTAAACTCATTAGTTTCAATAAAATAAAGTTTTGCACAAAAATAAGTTCGACCATGCACATATTAACTACTTGATAACATTTCCAAAATCCATAAATGTCAAAAAATTAGCTCTAATGTTATTTTTCTCTGAGAAAAAATTATCAATTTATCAATTTCACATGTTTTATAATTCATTAAACTATGAGAGCAAACTATTATAATGACACTCACTAGAAGATTAAAAGTGCATTTGAATTAATTTTTCAAGCGTTTAATTTTGAAAATAAATAATTTTGAAACAAATTAGAGTGTTGACAATTACTCACAATAGTTTTGGAATTCCTTTCAAAGTTTATTTTACATATTTTTTTTTATCAAAAGAGTGAAAATTAAAAAAATAACTTTTTTGAAAAATATTTTTTTTTTCAGTAAATTCAAATGGGTCCTAAAATTGTAACACAACAGTTTTATAATGTAAAGATTGATTGACCTAAAAATTTAGGTTCGAAATTGCTACAAGCTAGGAAGTTAATTGGTCAAAATTGATGTTTTCCCTATCAACTACTAACAATAATTTCGGTCTGTATTCAACTTTTTAAGGAAATTCCAAGAAATTATTGTTCTTAATTTTTGCAAAAGCTATAGATGAATTAAATACAATATTAATAACATGCTGCTCCCTAGGTATATCTTTGTCTGGGATTTTAAAAGGGGAAAACATAAAACATATAACATTATCAATAATCATGTGTAGTTATATTCAAAACATAAAACAATAAAACAATTACTCATCAATTCATTACCGACAATTTTTAAAATTAGGATAACAATATACCAAACTTCCAATTATTAGGTATGGCCATAATGTTTGTCTAATTGTTGTGACCAGACATATGGATTGATTGTTTTTTAAAAAAGATGGAAAAAAAAACTCCTATTTTCTACTAAATTTTAAAGAAAAATGCTACGGAGAAAATCTGAAAAAAAATAAATAAAAAATAATAATAATTGTTGCCTATTTGGGATAAAAATAGATAATCAGAAAAAGAATCTGAAACAAAAGATTCGAAGAAGCTACGGAAAAGTAAGATGAAACAGAGGAAAAGATTTATATATTTTGGACACAGTTTCCAAAGAGAAAATATGTGCAAAAAAAAAAAAAAAAAAGTAAAAACTGTCGTATCAGTTCCTAATATTTGAAAATTGTAGGCATTTTGTTGTAATAAATATGAGAACAGTTTGGAAATAATCCAATTAAATGTTACTGAATGTCCATTGGAAATTTGACCGCTTGCTTCTTTGCCACTTTTGACCGCCTGCCACGGTCACTCTCTTCCATAGGATGGTTATTATTTAAAAGTAGTGCAGTACTAAACTAAAAAGATTTTGCAAAATAATATCTTTTGTTCATTTTTTTTCAAATAGCTGGTTGATAGATTTCCAGTTTCATTTTTATTCGGTCGTTGAATTTTAAAATATTATATGTTCCATGACTATTCTTGTTGGAGAAAAAAAAAACTCTCACGATTAAAATAATAATAACAGAGAAATTAAAAGAAAAGAATAAAATTTGATATACAAAAATTAACGTGAAAAAACTCTAAATCGGAGAAAAAATCACAAATAGAAAAAATCTACCATATGAAAAATCATTATAATCACACAAAATAATTCTCTCTCTCAATCTCAATAACTAGAGCATTCTTACATAATTTTTATGCTACTTGCACTATTTTTTTCACTCTCAAACTATAAAATACATCAAGAAAATTTAATTAGCGCTAACACACCTAAACTTAAAGTGTTTATAAATAAAACGACTTGAAACAAAAAATATAGGCTTTTTTTTATAGTACTTGGAGCCCATGATATGTTTGAATTTTTTTATGTGGGACAACTACATTTATAATATTTTGTCAAAACTCAACAGTTTGATCCTTGATTCCTTGAAGTTAGTGGGGTGAGCTATTATGAATTGGAACTTCAAATATAATAGTAGTGTTTACAACTATTTATAATATATAATTGACGTAAGCAATACTCTGCTTAAGATATATTTTTGTTACACTATTTACTACTTCCTATCTCATCTCTTTCCCTATTTGTTACAATGTTTACTACTTCTTACCACACAAAAGCAATCTAAATCCAAAACACAAATTATTATAACCCTCACTAAAATATTCTGTGCCCCCAACATAGACTATTCCAACTCACAGTCTATTATAACTCACAAACTATAATAACCACGGGTTGTAATAACCAACTCAACGACCCCAATGCCCCCTTAATCTTTAAATTTTAAATTTGATCTCAATTTGATTTATATGTTTTAAAACATTACAATTTTGACTTTGGGATTTTTAGTTTTGTTTCAACTTGGTTCATAAGTCTTAAGACTTAATCTTGTAATCTTGATTTTTCACTAAATACTAACATTTAGTCTTTGGTGTTAATTGTATTAATCAATTTAAAATAATTATGAAGTGAAATTTTAAATTTAATTTTAATAGTGATCAACAATAGTAAGACTTAATTAATTTAATTTTTAATTTTGTACAAGTGTTGTAATTTTAACTATAAATTTTTAAAAAATTTAGCCTTCTGGTAAATTTTCGCTCCATGTATTATTAAAAAAATTGGTTCTTGTGCATTGACTAAATCTATATAAAACTGAAAAATTGATTTTTTTTAGAAGAAAAAAACACTCACTATTTTTTTTTTTTATTGAAATTTATGAGTTTTAAAAATGTTATTAGTTTGTTGTGCATGGGTGAACTTATTTTTGTGAAAACCTTTGTTTTATTGAAAATTATGAATTTACTTGCCGATGAATAAGTGGAAATTGAATTGAGGTTTAAATTACTGACACTTAGATTACATTAAAAGTTTATCGGTTTGTTTTTCGAGAATTTTTCTTTTTAAAATAATTAATTTGAAACCATTATAAAGTTTAAAATTTAAATTTAACTAAAAATTTGACTTTTCTCAAATCTCACCAAACACATCAAATGAACATAAGATAATATTAAAAAAAAATACATATAAAATTAAAAAAATCTTATTTAAGACAAAAAAATTCATGAAAATATTTATAAATATAACAAATTTTTAGAATCTATCAATGATAGATATTGGTATATCACAATAGAAGTCTTTTACTATCTATTATTATTAATAGATTCTAAAATTTTGTTACATTTTTTTAAAGTATTTTAATTCATTTTTCTATATTTAAAAATATTTTTAAAAATTAATTAATACAACACAATATAATACATATAAAAATCAATTAATTAATTAATCAAGCTACTAAAATATATAAATTCAGTGGTGCAAATGTTACAAAATCAAATAAAAAAGAAAGAGTAAAAGTCGATAATGTGAGATAGAGTGTACTTAATCTCTTTACTAAAATAACAATTATTTTGGAATGGAAAAGGAAATAGAAATCATTGAACAAAAATGTCATCATTATAAACTTTATGTATATGCTCCAAGGCATGTAATTAATGAGAAAAATTAGACGAATGTCACGCTCTCTAGTATGCACGCCAAAACAAAACAATCTTTTTCATTAGAATTATTATTATTATTATTATTATATATATATATATATATATATATACCAGTTACTCTTGTCAATTCTTACATATCAAATAAACAATATTTGTACTTTAACAAAAAAAAAAAAAAAACTGGAATTTATAAATCTAGTTTATGCTAAATATAAAAATTGATATACTCATAAGACATCCATTTATACCTTTGATAAAAAATAAAATTTGGAACGGGTGTGACAATATTTGGTTTCTAATTTTATTTCAAACCATTGTCACATTGTTTCAAGACTTATTTTTTTATCCAACATTCAGATGAATTTCTACTTAAATTATAATTTTGAATAATTTATAAAAAGGTAAAATGTACTATTTAAATTTTCTTGTGTAGTTAGGCTAAAAAGTAGTATGTGTAGATAATAGTCATGGAATGAAGAGAAATAGTATATTTTGTATTGATTCTCATGGTTATTTGAAGAGGTAATTTGAGAGTGTAATGGATATGAAAGCATCCTAAATGGTGATGAAGATTGAAGTGAGTGGATTTGATACCATTGGGATGAGGTTGGTGCTTTTGAAGAATCTCTTCCCATATTGTTCAAACTTATATATATTAGCTTTTTGAATTTTATGGTGACCATATTAAAGTAAAAATTGTATGTTTAAATTCATGTCTACTATGTATGCCATTTCTAATGTAATTGGAACCATTTTTTTTTTTTTAAAAAGTGTTTGCTTTTTCTTAAAGCAATTTAAAGTGTTCTTAGAATTTTACTTTTAATTATCTCACCAAACATCATGACAATTTTGAATAGTAGTTTTAGCAATAAGGTCGCATATATTTGCAATTTAATTTTTGTTATTTAAAAACTTTTGATTTAGTCATACTTTTTAGCGTTTGTTTTCATGTGTAAGCTCATTATTAGTATCGATAAAACTTAATATCATGGATTCATTTTACATGATATACTCATAAGTTAGTTCAAATCTAGTAATTCGAATGATGTTAAATCATTAAATTCAGCGTTAGCTCATTAATAATTGATATTGACATAAACTTTTACGGATATTATTGGTGTTAAATCAATGTGTCTATACTCTATCATAATAGCAATCCTTATTTAGCTTAAAGAATTTGTGGGTCTCACTATTAAAAGACATCCATTTATACCTTATTAACTTCTTACATTGTGGACCCTAAGACTTCAAAATATAAATTAACTAATCTTTTAATACACACTCCTTCGTAACCATCAAAGTATTAATTATCTAAATAATTATTTAATTAAATTGACTACTAGAGATTCTTAAGCTAAATTTAGTTAACTAATCTAAAATATCCAACAAAGCCTAAAATATAAGATATTCATCGAATACTAAACTCATTAAAAAAGAATTCAACAAATACTAAAAATAATCTAAAATATTTAACTAATTAAAAAAATCCAACAAATACTAAAATAATCTAAAATATTCAACAACAAGTGTTCAACTGATTAAAAAATCCAATAAATACTAAAATAATCTTTAGAAAGTCATCTAATACTAAATTAATTAAAAAAATCCAACAAATGCTAAAATAATCAAAACAAATCATCAAATACTAAATTAATTTTTTTAAGAAAACAAACCAATGCTAAAATGACACAAAAAACATCAAATACTGAACTAATTAAAAACCCAGCAAATACTGAATCTAATACTAACAAATTCAACATTTACAAAAATAATCTAAAAAATCTATCAAATGCTAGATTATCACTGAATAAAATACACCAATGCTAACAAATATCCATCAAGAAATCCAATAGGAACCACAACAATGGAATATAAAACAACAATAAAGTGATTAAATCACTATTAATTAGTAAAAACAAACGCGCAATTCTGAAAATTTGTGGAGGTACTCAGTTTTGGTGGAATTTGTATATATATATATATATTTTACCTAAACAGAAAAAAAAAAAAAATCATTTTTACTCTGGTATCGAACCCTGCACATAATTACTATATCTCTTACACCGCATGTTTGAGAGTGATATTAAAATAGTTCAAATCATTTTTGACATTTTCAAAATACTCCTAAACATGTTTTTTATCATTTAAGATCAATTTTGTTAATATGAAAATGACACTAGAAAATAATAAATTAATTTTGAGTATTAAATGCATGTTTCATAGTAATTTTGAACATGATAAAAATGATTTTTATAATTTAAAAGTCACTCCCAGGCATTCGAATAATAGGAAAAAACTCGATTGTGCGGGAAGAGAGTTTTCAATTTTTTATTTTTTTAAAAAAATTTATGTATTCTTGTTTGACTAGTGCTGTAAGTTACGCAGAATTGTTCCTCAATCTCAAGGTTAGAAGTTATTTTCTTACAACAAAAAATGTAAATGTGTTCATCGTCGCAATATTTATATTAAAAACATAAATTGTCATTAAATGGATTACTATAAACCTTTTATTAAGGTTAACTTTGGAAATTATCAAAGCATCACTTCTTACAAGTACATATAGACCTTTTTAAATACTAGATTAACAAAACAAAAGATTTGAAGTGATGCATGAATGATTTTCAAAGGTATTCATAATTGAAAGGACAAATTGATTTGTTTATGAAAATTTAAGGTTCGATTAATAAAATCATAACTCTCTACGATGTCTACTATATAGAGTATAATGGAGGACATAAATTGATATATTCATGAAAGCTTAAATTTAAATTGATATAATTATTAGTTAAAAATTATAATTAAAATTAAAGTTTAGGTTATAAATTGATTTCTTTAAATTCACATATATGATCAAAGATGAGTATCTTACGTTTGTAATTTTTAAAAACTCATTCTAATGTATTTTTGTCTTTTAAAGATACGAAGATGCCTTAATTTAAAAAAAAAAAAATTTAAGTCTTCCTCAAAGAGATGAGGATAAGTAAAATACCGCGAGGGATGAGATACCTTCTATAAAACTACATTATTCCAATAATAAATTTCAAAACGTTACTATAATATTAATAAGTTTGTTTTTTGCTTTAAACAATATTACCTATTCTAAATATATATATATATATATATATATATATTATTTTAGAAAATCTCAATAATATAGGATAAGAGGAATAATCACTCAATTAGAAATGAGGCAAGGTACTAATTTTAAGGCCGAGAGTCTTTACGTGTCAGTTTAGTATTGGAAGGTGAAATATAATATAAGTAAGTTAAAGAGTTAATGAAATACTGAGAAATAGTCCAAAAGAAAATAAAGATAAATATCATTCTTAAACATATACCATCAGCATGTGATAGCTTTTTTGTTTATGGATGTGATGATCCTCATGCAATATATGCTAATGCCAAAAGGAATGGCTTTGATTATGGAGAGATTCGGTCTTATAACACAAAAATTACAGTTTCGACTAGTAAAACATGAAACTTTTTCAGAATTATAGCAAAAATGTATGGAGCATACCTGAATTTATTTTCTATTATTCCTAAAATGTCCATAACAACTCACTGTAATTAATCTATCAAATTCATAATTTTGACTCCGAATAGAAGAACTCGAATTTATGAATCCTAAAATGTCTTTACTAGCTTTTTTATTGTTTTGTAATTAATCTATCAAATTCATAATTCGAACTTTATCAATTTCCAACTAGATCTTGAAATAATTTCCTCTTTTGGGAAATTGTCTAAAATAACCCCCTTTAGTTTTGGCATTTAAAAAATAACACGCTTTCTGAAATCTTGTAGAATTGGTTTTTCTCGGGTCTTCTCGAGTGAGATTGAGCCCAAGATTGTGTTTGAAACATAATGACTTCAAATTATCCAGTCGTGTAAAAGGACGAAAATACCCTTACTTTCAAAAAGCCTTTTTATATACACGGAAACCATTCAGACGATCCAACTCCTCAACTTGCCTAAGATATCCCTGCTTTCTCTATGAAAATTTCCTTCTCGACGGTTATTTGCATCCTTAAGCTTACTTATTTTAGAGGTATTTACTTCTTTAAGTATATTGTTTCATTTATAATTAGAAGTTTGCTAGGGTTTTTGAATGTATCTAAAGTATATGGATCAATACTCGTAACCCTTTCATATACAATGAAATATGGCTGGATGATTGTGTATGTTGCAATATTTGTTCCTTTTTTGTGTATGTAGTTTATTATTGATGATTTTTTTGGATTTTTTCCATGCTATTTCGATTGAATTTGCTTGAATCTTGCTGAGGATGAAGTGGGCTTGTGATTATTTGGATGTGTACCGAGATTGGATTTATTACCTTTGAGTTTTAGGAATTTTGTATATGATCTCAGGGTAAATGTAGGTTGAGTTCATCCCTAAGATTTTATACAGAATAGGACGAAAATCTTAATCTCATGGCACGCCGGTGTAAATGGCCCGAGTTTTCATTATTAGGCACGATCTCGGGCGAGTTTTTCACTGAGTTCTTCACTGAGATTTAAGCCAGATTCTATATTTATGTATATTGTTTTGTTGTTGTTTTGTCTATTTGATTGTTGAGTTGAATGTATGGCTTATGGTTTGTGTGACAGATGACATTCTAATCATTTTTCGGAAAATCTAACTTGTTGTTCTCATCTGGTGAAAATAGTCTCAAATATTAAAAAGAAATTAACACATAGGCAGTTGTATATATTTAGGCAGACTGTTTTTGGCCTTTTTTGGATGTGAAGTTAGTTTTTAATGGGTCTCTATGTCATTATATTCTTCCGCGGGACGTACAAGAGGATAAAGAAGACGTTATTAATTTTAAGTTGCTAGGGAAGAAGGTTTCTTTTGGTCGGACAAGTTTGATAACAGGTTTGAGATATAGACCCAGACGTGAAGTTGATTTTGATCAGGAGAGAGCTTTTAGGCTCAGGAAGTTGTATTTGGGAGATAGTCCAACATGAATGGGACTGGGTTGGACAATGATTTTCTAGATTATCAGTTTGAGAGCGATGAGGATGCATGAAGATGGTTATTTTTTATTTCATTGAGTTGACCATGATGGGAAGAGAACGAAGGCAACACATGGACTGGACCATGTTGGTATTGATTGATGAGTGGGAGGATTTTTGTAGTTATGACTAGGGCCAAATGATATTCACAAAAATCCTGAGTAGCTTGGAAGGTACATTCAAAGGGAAGGTGGCAATGTACAAAAAGAAACCCGCAAATAATAAGTCACCTGGGTCATACAGCTTGTATGAATTCCCATTCTCTTTCCAGGTTTGTTTAATCTTAATTGTTATTGCTACTTTAACTTTATCATGCACTTACCAGAGGTGTTTGTTTTTTTAATTGGTAGGTTTGGGCGTACAAGATTGTTGGGGTTGATGTCTTAAATTTCGTAGGTTCTATAGTTGGTAATTGTAATGTACAAACGATTTTATTTATTTAATAAAATATGAGATATTTTATTCGACATATAATAGCATTAACCCATAAACAATAAATTAACATCCAAGGTTATATTCTGTAGCTTAACCATGTATGTAGAGACATACAAGTGGATCATGTTTTAGTGATAACCTAAATGGTTTGTAGTAGATGGATAAGGCTGGGTACTTTATCTTGGTGACACTACGAATATGACCCGCTTTGTAGATGTTACAATTGTTGTAAAGTACTACAGATAATTTGATTTTGATTATTCATGTAGAGACATGTGAACGAGGGTATTCTATACAAAGGAGTTTATATAAGACCGATCCACAAAATGAATAGTCTCATTATATAACATCGTTAATAATAGATACTTACATTTCACCAAGATGACCATGGGTGACATGACATGAATGTTGGATGAGTTGTGAACTTTAACTATGAAAACGATCCTTTGACTTGTATGGGTGAAAGTGGCCAAATTGCTGACTCAATAAGTCTACTATTTTGAGGATTTGTATGATTGGGGAGTTGGGAACACAACTACATAAGACGGAATTCACTCGATCCCTAATGTTAGGATAAGTAGATAAATTGCTCCCTTAAGGGTTGATTCTGGAGCTTGAACAATGTGGCACCATACATTCTCTTGGTTCGAGAGGGGTTTAGTCATAGTTGGACTATGACTTATTATTTATTAGAGGGATCAGTGGTACTTAAGGAGTTAGAGGTAGCTATAGGGGCAAAACCGTAATTTTTGCCCCAGTTGTACTTATGAGCAATTTGTGACTTGGTTATATCCAATGGACATAGAATATATCTATAGTGCGAAGAGTGCAGTTGTCGGTCTTTAGTAGAGTGATCGACAGTTAATGGGTGTTGAATAGCTTAATTAAAATAGTGTAATTAATTATTCAAGGACCATTGAAACTTCAATCTACAGGTCCACGAGGTCGCCTCTGTAGCTCAACTGAAATTATTGATAATTAATTTTGGATTAATTTAAATTGTTCAAATTAATGGAGGAGATTAATTATACATGATGTAATTGATTTAAATTAATTATATATAATATAATTAGTATGATGCATTTGATACATTATACAATAAAGTTTATTAAGAGAGGAATTAAATATTTAAATATTATGCAAAAACTAATTATATGGATGAGAATCATATAATTATGTTTAGTATAAATGTAAATTATATTAAACATCATGCATTAATAAGAGAATTAAAAACTATAAGTTATATTGTATCTGATACAATATAAAAATTATAGATTGTGTGTTACTATGATATAACATATAGTTATATATATACATACAATAAGTTAGTTATTATATATATGTGTGTGTGTGTGAAACTATTATTTAAATTAAATTATTTTTCATTTAATTTTTTTTAAGGTTTAAAGGGAGGGAAATAATTCCTCCTCTTAATTCTCTCAAAACTGTGGAGAACGGGGTAGTTTTTGATGAATCACTCATCATCTTCTTCTTCCCAAGTGAGAAAAACACTTTCTTTAATTTTTGCAGAAATTCATCCTTGGGATTTTTCCTCTCTTAATTTTTTTTCATTCGCCTTCTCCCAAAACTCAGAGTCCAGACCCTCATGAGAATTCTCTACCCAAAAGAGAATACATAAGGTCGTGATCAATAGTGTCCTGTACGAATTGTTCGTAACCGGTTCGAGGGATTTCGTAAAGATTTTTGGCTTCAAGGGTAAGTATTTTCCCTAACCTCTCTAATTCTTCTTTTGGTTTGCGTGCTGTAAATTTCTTTTTTGATGCATAATTGTGTACTATAAATTTTGATTTATGTGAAAATAAAATTTGGAACCGATCTTGCTTCTGCTGCGGGGCTTCGGGTTCTTTCAATAGTTTCATCCCTTAGTGGATAGGTAGCAAATAGGGTTTCAACTGATGCAATACCGCGCACCATGTGATGGAGTTGCACGTATTCACCTGGAGAAAAGATGATTCATACACGGGTTTTTGGATCTACAGTGGTAAGTTGTACTTCATTAAGTTCTATATGGTGGTATGATTTTTAGTGTTCTAAATTTGATGTTGTTGTTTACATCCTTACTCGTATAAATGACCTTGTTGCGACTAATGAGGAGAATGCCTACCTTGATCGTATATTGGATGAATCACCTGCCTAGAAGAAGGCCTTCTCCTCATTGGTCGAAACGAGATCATTTATACGAGCCTGGATGTAAACAACAACATCAAGTTTAGAACGCTGAAAATCATATCATCACATAGAACTTAATGAAGTAGGACTTACCACAGTAGACCCAAAAACCTGTGTATAAATCACCTTTGCTTTAGGTGAATACGTGCAACTCCATCGTATGATGTGCGGTGTTGCATCGACTGAAATCCTATTTGCTACCTGTCTGCTAAGGGATGAAACTATCTCGTATGCTCAAACCTACCAATTCAAAAAACAAACACCTTTAGTAAGTACATGATAAATTCAAAGTAGCAATAACAATTAAGATTAAACAAACCTAGAAAGCGAATAGGAATTTGTACAAGCTATATGACTTAGGTGACTTATTATTCACGGGCTTCTTCTTGTATATTGCCACCTTCCCTTTGAATGCACCTTCTAATCTACGTAGGGTTTTTGTGAATATCATATGGCCCAGTCATAACTACAAAAATCCTTCCACTCATCAGTCGACCCCAACATGGTCTAGTCCATATGTTTCCTTTGTTCCCTTCCCATCATGACCAATTCGATGAAATAAAAACTAGTCATGTTCAGCGCACCCTCATCGCTCTCAAACTGATAATCTGGAAAATCATTGTCCAACTCAGTCCCATTCATGTCAGATCTATCTCCCAAATACAACTTCTTGAGCTTAAGAGCTATATCTTGATCAAAATCAACTTTACGCCTGAAATTATATCTCAAATCTATCACAATATTAAACTCGTCCTGACCAAAAGAAACCTTCTTCCCTAGCAACTTAAAAATAATAACGTCTTCCCTATTCTCTTGTACCTCCCGCAAAAGAATATAATGACATAGAGACCCATTCAAAACTAACTTCACATCAAAAAATGGCTAAAAGCAGTCTTAAACATATACAACTGCCTAGGTGTTAGCTTCTTTTTAATATTCAAGATTGTTTTTGCCAGATGAGAACAACAAGTTAGATTTATCGGAAAATGATAAGAAGTATGGATCTTAGTCACCAATGCCATTTGTCACACAGACCACAAGCCATACATTCAACTCAACAATCAAGTAAGCAAAACAACAACAAAACAAAATATATAAATCTAGAATCTAGCTTAAATCTCGGTGAAGAACTCTGTGGAAAACTCGTCCGAGATCGTGCCCTAATAATGAAGAACTCGGGTCATTTACACTGGCGTACCACGAGATTAGGGTTTTTGTCCCATTCTGTATAAAATCTCGAAGATGAACTCAAGCTACATTTATCTCAAGATCGTATACAAAATTCCCCAAACTCAAAGATAATAAACTCAATCTAGTACACATCCAAACGATCTCGGGCACACTTCATCGAATCTCGGTCGATATTCAAAAAAATTCAATCAAAATAACATAGGAAAATTCTAGAAAATCATCAATAACAGACTACATACACAAAAAAGAACAAATATTGCAACATACACAATCATCAAACCAAATTTCATTGTATAAGAAAGGGTTACAAGTATTGATCCATATAATTTAAATACATTCAAAGACCCTAGCAAACCTTTAATTATAAATGAAACAATATACATAAAGAAGTAAATACCTCTAAAATAAGTAAGCTTAAGGATGCAAATAATCGTCGAGAAGGAAATTTTCACAGAGAAAGCAGGAATATCTCAAGCGAGTTGAGTTGTTGGATCGTCTGAAGGGTTTCCGTGTATATGAAAGAGTTTTTTAAAAGTAGATGTATTTTCGTCCTTTTACACGACTAGATAATTTGAATTCATTACGTTTCAAACACAATCTCATGTCCGATCTCGTTCGAGAAGGCCCGAACAAATCAATTCTACGAGATTTCAAAAAGTGTACTATTTTTTAAATGTGAAAACTAAAGGAGGTTATTTTGGACAATTTCCCATCTTAGAATGTACCTAAATATTACATTCTTCTTCTTCTTCTTCTTCTTTTTAAAAAAATTTAAAAATCTTCCTTATCTTCTCCATGCTATTCTTTTGCCTAGTCCCTGTCAATTTTTTCTTTACCATTATTGTCTCTCAATATAAATCATAGTATTGTATGTGTTATATTTGAAAATTTAGATTATATTGGATATATAAGTTAGCTATTAGGTGCAAAAGTTTCACTTTGGTCAGGAAGAGAATTGACCTACAGTAAATGTGCGAAAATAATTATCTCCATTAGCATAACACTCTTTGGGTGATTTTAAAAGAAAAGTCATGAGCATTTTGTGCACAAAGTGAATAATATCATACTAAATGTACATACATATAGGTAGAAATTATGTTGTCTTTAGGATTGAGTTATTTAAAAACACAGTAAGGCACACCATTAAGCTAACAAACTAAACTTATTCTCTTCCAATACTTAATGTATATACAAACCAA
>NC_143485.1:67432158-67447421 GCF_027475165.1 Benincasa hispida
TTTCTTTTCCAAAAACCTCATAATTTTAATTTCATATTTATCTCTTTCTAATTTTCTCGACTCCTCTCTATAACTTCTATTTATCTAATTTTCTTATATCACCGAGACATCTCAATCTTTTTCATTTTTTTTCTATCGTTCCTCACCATTTTAGTTGATGTATGTATCTATGAATTAAATGAACTTTATTAGGATAGGTCATTGTATCTAAATGGATTATAATTAGATTAAAAAATAATTAAAAAATTTAAGCACATTGCAATTAGATACACAAAAATTAAAAAAATAAATATTGAATAAAACAAATCATATCGAGGAAATAAAATTCACATTACTAGTTTCTCATTCTCCTCTTCCTCCTTTGTCATCTTCGTGAAAAAAAAAATCCAAACAAAATTAAACGAGTTAGTAAGATTTTTATAAAATAAAAAAAAATTAATTAAAAAAGTCTAACCCTAAAGTAATAAAATGGGATTATGGATAAGGAATATGGTAGAATTTAAAATTAAGAAATATGAAATTATAATTAAAAGAATTAAATCAATTTTTATATGACATTCCCTTAAATTTCTAACCTCTCTCACCATATTCCTATATTTGCTAAAAAAATCTTTTATATAAAAACAAACGTATAACGACAAGATCAAAATTCATTTTACCCTCAGGTTTGGATTATTCTTCCAAGTAAAATTTATCACAACCTTGAAACAATGAACAAATGATTAATTAGGCTGTGAAAACCAATTTGTTTATCAACTACTTTTCATTTAAATTTAAACCCCATCTCAAATATTCTATTTGTTTTTTTGCTTCTTCTAATGGAATAACATTTCCAAGGCAAACTTTTTACGTAAAAACCTTCCTCAAAAAAATTTATGGGTGATAAAATAAATTTCTTAAAATAAAGAAAGAAAGAAAAAAATGATGGATAATGAGAAAGAAAAATGATGGATAACAATACCTCTTCATTAACTTTGGTAAAATGTTTTTCTTCAAAGAACAAAAAAAAAATCTAGTCTCCATTATTGTTTGAAAGATTTTTCTTTTGAATGTTTCGTGGAATTTGAAAATTTGCAATGACAATGAATGCATTTGCCATCAATTTCTTTATTTTCATAGGTACATCACATACCCAAATACTTATCATGGAAGGGTTGTGTTTTATCATCATCAAACCCAAATAGTCATGTCCCTCTAACAATAACAGACACATGAATTACTACATGAGTTGAAGGGAAACCTAAACAATGGTCGTGTCCCTTTAACATCAAAGGACACATGAACTACTACATGGGTTGAAGAGTCATCCAAACATTTGAAGAGCTATTGAGGGCAAGATGGAAATTATAAAAAATATGTCCTTATTGCTCATTTTAATATAATATAGATATAGATGTTCAATAACTTACACAATTTTTTTTTTTTAATCAAAATTTACACTAAAATTATTTAACATTTAAAGATAGATAGATTATATTATTTAGAGAAAAAAAAAAGTTCGTGGTTTGCATGAACTTAAGTTTTCTTAAATCATTAAGTAACTCTAAATAACTTTGTCAAAATTCTCAACTTTTAACAAATATATATATATATATATATATATATATATAATATATATATATATTTATCTCCTCCGTAATGTTTTAAATTAATTAAACCTATATATAAATATTTTTTGAACCATCTTAACTTAGAAGGTAAAAAGTTGCCACACTTTTCAAAGGTTAATATTATCATCCTAGCATTTATCTAAATTTAACTTGGATGAAATTCCAATTCAATTTAGGATAAAAATTGATATTGATTTTTTGTTCCTATTATTTATAAATGATTTATAAAGTAAACTGGGACCCACCACAGTAACATGGAAAATTATCCTTGTTAATTGTTATATTATACCTTGTTTGTTTCTAATTATGGCATGAATAATTGGAAGAATAAAATATGGTAATTTTATTTAACCGATTGGATAAACTTAAAAACTACAGAATTTGACACAGAAAAAGAATGATAATTTAATTTGATTGATTGGATAAATTTAGGGTATGTTTAAATTGATTCGAGAATAAATATTTTTTTAAAAAATTATTTTTATTTAAATATATATATATATATATATATATATATATATATTTTATCAAAATTGATTTAAACATATTTGAAAAGTTATTTTGAGTAGTTGTCAAGTATTTTAATTTTTTTTAAATAACTTATTTTTTAAAAATTAAATATTTAAAAATATATTTCAAACACATCCTTAAACACTTGAGAAAAATTGGCAATATATATATATATATATAAAAGAAAGACTAAAATATGGTAATTTTATTTAACTGATTGGATAAACTTTGTTTACACTCCAGAAATTGGCACCGAAAAAAAAAAAGAGTAAGAAAAGAAAGGACAAAAAATAAGATTCGGTTAGGCTTAACCATATGTATAAAAATATTTTTGTTAATGTAATGTCAAAATCAAAGGCAGTTCAGAAAATGGGTACAACAAAAAGTTAATTTGACCAAAGAAAATTGAAGAAATCGAGCGTTAAAAAAAATCCAAAAACCTTGATGGGTACTGACCGATGGATTCCTCTGCCTCTGCCTAGACAACAACACAACTATCAACTAATCTCAAACTCAAGGTTTGGAAGACACAATCTGAGCTTCAGTACAATTCAAGCTTTTTAAATATTATTATTATTATTTCTAATATAAATATGTGAGATTTAAATAGATAAAGATATGACATTTCTAAAGTAACGTTATGTTCATGTTGACAATTTTTAAAGTCTCAGGCTGATTCCACTAATGTTTCATTCATCACAAGAGTGATGGATTGCTGTTCTCCTAGACGGTATTATTACAATTGAAGAAGTGGGAATTTATCCTTTGTACGTAAAAATAAATTTGATGACTCTCTAAAACTTATTTGAAGGTCGAGATGGTTTAAATAATGAAATCCAAGCCTCTGTTGATAACATTTGAACTTTTCATTAACGAAACATTTTTATAGGTTTTTCTTTTTACAATGAATCAGTAATTCTATAGCTCACATTTTGGTGTGTAATGCACAATGAACCAATGTCTTTGAAGTCTTGCTTGTATATCACCCCTATGGATCAATATTTTTGTGTCTAGTAATTTGATATTTTTTTAGTTTTTGTTGTTTGTTTTACTTTTAAAAAAAAATTGTATATACACTTTTGCCTAAATATAGTTTAGGGTATCTGTGATCAAATATTTCTTTAAATAAAAAATAGGTACATTCACATACCTAAGAAGACTATTTTAATTTTTTTTTATGAAAAAAGTGATAGAAAGAAAAACAAGAGTCAATTAAAACTTGGGGGGCCATTGGTAGAGGGACCAGGCAGAGAAATTAGGTGCTTTAATAAACTTATAAGGCCAATTTTGATATCCTATTTATTTAAATTTAATGTCTAATTTGATAAAATTAAAAAGTTAAGGTTGATTCATTTAACTAAAACTGTAAAAGTACATGATGTTTCCTTTATATATATATATATATATATATAAAATCTTCAGAAGGGTATCACATTTTATCATAGTGGATTCAGGTCTACATCAAAAGGCAACATAGCATAGGGAGAAATAGTTGAAAATAGTCTGTTTAAATCAAAACTGATTCAAATTATGAGGCTATTCTTTTGTAAAACCGATCAGCTAAAATTGGTAGATAGAAAATGGGGGAGATAACAAAAAGATATGCTTGCTGATTCTGGAGGAGGCTTTATCTTTTTCTATGATTGTATGAAATGAATGTCTATAAAGAATAGGCCATCATAACCACTTTTGGGTTTGCCAACTAGTCCTTAAATTGAGGGAAAAGTGCCAAAATGCAACAAACAATCTCATTGCCAATAAAAAGCCTAAATCAGAAAGAGCAACTGACATCAAAATAAAGTTTGGAGGCTGATCAATTATTACCATTCCAAAAGAGAGATAGAGAGAAAAAAAAAAAAAAAAGGAAAAGGAAAAGAAAAGAAAAAAATGTCCAAATAAATATTTTAACATACTTTTGTGTGGCCAAAGAAGGATGGTCACAATCCAATTGCCTCCGAGACAACTCATCATCACAATTCTCACACCATCTATCTACAAAGATGTTGTGAGTTGAAATTTTGGCACATAATCAATCAAAACAGGAAAGGCACAAACTAAACACGACAGTCAATTATTGCAAGTGGTAATATTGTCAAAATTTGCACTATAAAATTAAAATGAAAGAAAGAAAGAAAGATATTGGGTGTTACTTGTAAGGGAGAGGCACATGACTGCATGATGAGGGCCTCCCACTCCCACTATATCACTCAATCTCTGTTACAACCACCAAACACTAATGGCTAGTTTGTGGGGAGTCAACTTGGTAAGGTTTACAATATGCTCTTAGAAATTAGAATGGCCAATCAAAATCTTAGATGCTGTTGTGGGGATTATGACATCAATTATTCCATGGGTAATAATTTGACAAACAGATAGATGGTCCATAACTTCCTCCCTAATATGGATAAACTAGAGCTACCTAACCATTTGGGACCGAGTTCCTTAATGTGCTTGTTCATTAAATATCCTCAGCACCCCCCCCCCCCCCCCCCCCCCCCCCCCCCCAACAACACACACACACACACACACAAAAAGAGAGAGAGAATTAATCATCTTAATAGTTTTATGAACTTGCTACACGTTATAGATTCAAATCATCATGGCCATATGCTAAAATATTAAGCATCTCATAAAATTTCTAACGCATAATATTGTATGGTAGGGTCAAGAAATGGTGCTAATGCTATTAGAATGAGTCGAAAGGCACATATCTAGCTCAACAACTCACACTTATACACAATGGCCTTTACTTCTTCCTAGTATACATTATATCCCATTCAGTACGGTTCAGAATTCGGGCTTCATAGATTCACTTACATAGTAATTTAATCATGAACCCATCTATAAACAGTAAATATAGTTTCCTGAATTTTTTTTTTAAATTTTTTAAATTTTTTAAATTTTTATTTTACAGAACTCAGGTGGGATGGGATTCATGTCCAGACTTCACAAAACTCTATCGGCTAGTAATGGATTTTTAAATGAATAGGTTGTCAATTTGTTGTTTTTCATTGAATTATAGAATAGGATTGTTCAATTTGTTGTTTATGTCAATTTGTTGTTTATTTGCAAAGGCAGCTGATTGCAGATCATTAAGACACATAGAATAGAAAGACAAAATCTAGAGTACCATCAATGATTCTGTTGTTAGCCACTTCTAGAAAGTATAGCACACCACCAAACTTTCTTCCGAAATGCTAATGAGCATTTCTGTATGCATGGAAAGTCATGCCCAAGCTAAAAGAGAAGGTGAAAGCATGAAATTGTACCCAAATGATAAACTATGGCATTGCCTGTCATGTAATTTTTCTACTACTACATGTCTGTCTTTAGAGGAAAAGGCAAAAAGGAAAAGGAAAACGATGTAAAAGAGGCAAGTTACATGCATAAGAAAGATGTCTAGGCAATGAGAGAATTAGTTCATAAAAGAAGACGCTGGTGTTCAAAAACAAGGCTAATGATACGTACAATGCATGGTGAATGCAAGTGGTAATCCGCGTGGCTTTACACCAAATGCTACCTACAAGGCTACAAAAATGTCTGGATGTAAGGATATAATTGGAACAGGACAAATCATCCTAATCGGTATGCCAATGTTCTGTTTGGCTTCCCACTGACAGAATGATTATGTAGAAAATACCATTAAGAAGACTGGAAGTTGGGAAATATAACATAAAATAAATAATGATGTGCATACTTGTCCAGGGAGGAAAAATTTCAAAGTGCAGCTGCACAAAAATGAATATGAGCTCACGAAATGCAACTTTTAATAAATATTATAGACCCAAGAGATCAATTCATCAACTGAAGTTGCAGCAATTTCATAGTATCACAAGCTTTTCTTTCATCACAAAAACAATTAACCATGGTACTCCACATTTCTCTCTCAGGAATACATCCACTAATCAACATCTCATCCAGAATTCTAGAACTTTTAAGAAGATCCCTTTTTTTACAGAAGCATTTTAACAAAGAATAAAAAGTATCAAAAGTGATATTAATACCACGTGTCAGCACGCTAAGATACAACTGAAATGCACGATTTGAATCGTTGATAGAGCAGAGACCGTGAATTACTCTATTATGTGTCTTGACATGAAGGCTCCATGTAACTCTATTAGGCGTGATCCCACAAAGGACCATCTCATCCAAGAAGTTTGCAGCTTCTTGGAATCTGCAAACATCACAGAGGCGACTAACTATTTTCCCATACAACCCGGCATCTGGTTTCAAACCTTGGAGTTTCATTCTGTCTAGAATCTCTAAAGCTTCACTTAGTTTTCCTTCATTACAAAGTCCATTAATCAATGTACTATAACTGATCACGTTGGGTCTCAAGCGTTTTTGGACCATTAGCTCCAAGAGGTCTCTCGCTCGTGAAGAATGACCAGCCTTGCAAAACCCATCCATTAGAGAACTGTAAGTAAACACATTAGGTTTGATACCCTTGCCCACCATATCTTCAAGCAATCCCATTGCTTCATCCACATTGTTCAGCTGACACAGACCATGTATTAGTGAAGTATAGGTGACCACAGAAGGTGAACAACCTTTTGTCTCCATCTCTTGCAATAATTCCTTTGCCTCAACAATGTTTCCGAATCTACATAATCCGTTGATCAAAGTTCCATAAGTATATGAATCAGGTTCACACCCATGATTAGACATTTCACGAAACACGTGCATTGCTTTATCCATGGTTCCACTATTCTTACAAAAGGCTTTGATTAGAACATTAAGAGAAGTGACAGTAGGGGGAATACCCACTTTTCTCATATACCTATAAAATCTAAAAGCTAATTTTAATTGATTTTCATCCACAAGAATGGCAAGCACTGAAACGTAAGATTTCTCTGTAGGCTTGCAATGGAAATCCTGCATTTTATGGAAAACTCTTATGGAATCCAATGGCTTATGGACACGACCATAAGCCCTACAAATGGAGAGAAGTATGTCTTCAGTGACATCAATTTTCTCCTCCTTCATCCTATCAAGAAGTGTTTCTGCTAACCTGAACTGGTTTGCAGAAACTAACTTGCTAATCATGAGCCTAAAAGTATTGAGATCGTGCTTAAAACCATTTGTATACTCGGCCGTTGCAGAGTCGAATATGAGAAGTGCCTTGTTTATCTCTTGTTCTGCTCGGATTAGTTGTTCAACATGAGCAGGTGTGATTGTTTTTGCCCATTTAAACATAGCTTTACTGCCCATTGTTCCTCTCTTGCTTAAAGCATCAAACTTCTTAACTTCCGACTGAACCTGAAGCATATGAATCTTATTAAATATTTTGAAGTCCATAAAAAAGAATAATCGCAGTGCATATAAACTCTAGGAATGTTTGAAGTTCCAACACCACCAACGTTCTATTGTTTTAGGGAATAGGATAGAACAGGCATCGTTACCACACTGTGGATGGTTCATTAATCATTAGCACGTTTCGCAACAAACCAAGTTTCTTCACCATCAAGCAATGAAACATTTGTAAAATACACGCCGGGGGGGGGAATTATAAATGGGGGTAAATTTGTATACTTCTCAGACTAAGTGGATGGGAACTCACACTTTTTGGGGAATGAATGTTCTAATGAATTAACCCCACAGGAGTGACTTTTTATTCTAAAAAATAAAATATACTTTTAACTACATTCAAATGCCTCTACTTTTGCCTTGTCCCCCCACCCACAAAACTGATGTATTTTGGCCTTGGAAGGCTTGTTTCTGGGTTTGCTCTGTTATACTATTGTTCCCTAACAATCGCTTTGTTCATCCCCTTCCTGCTTCTGATAATCGTTTTGTTCATTGCCCAATTCCCACTGTTCTTGGAGGGGTAGGTAAATGATTCTAAAGTAAATTCTTAACAAAATTCTGTAAATTTTTGACCATTTAGCTTAAATTGCTTCATCAATTTCTTAACCCATACATTTCCCCATAAATTTAAGTGCAACCCCGCATAGCAACCGGAGTAGGGGATGGTCCAAAATGGTCGCGCACAAACTAGTATCAAAGTCTAATTACCTTATTCCATAGAACTAGATAAGAATCTGAGAAACAATCATTTCCATACATTTTTTTTTATCAGTTATTTCCTACGGTTCATAAAGAAGGAGGCGTACCTGTCGACGGGGTGCAGGCTAATCGGTAGTGACAGACCAGGCCGCGCGGATTGAAACTCTAGAACTGCATTTAGTTGGAGTGAAGTGAGAGATTGATAGATGCAGAAGCAGGAAGTGGTAAATTGAAGAATCTACTGCTTGGGGAAATGGCTGAACTCTGGATCAGGTACAGGTTGAAAGGCTGCAGAAGCTTCATAGGGCGGCAATGGCAAAATTCAATCAATAATCTAATCCAAGGTTTTATTTATTTCTTACGGTTCGCACGCCGCACCCTCAAGGGATGTGCACGGTTCGGTTTTAGGTCGAACCATGAATCCAACCAAAGTCCATGGTTCTCAAAATAAAACATAATCGTGGATTTCCATCAATTTCAGTTTCTGAACCGAACCAACTTGAATCGGTTGAGATCAGTTCGGTTCGATTTATAACTGATGGTCTTTTTTTTTTTTTTTTTTTTTTTTTTTTATTGCCTTCAAAATCATTTTCTTTTCTTTTCAAAACATTAAAATCAACCTATCCATTAATTTGGAGAACTTGGAAGTTCGAGTACAACGTGAAGAAGGCGGCTGGCTGGAAGTTGGGTTCGTTTGCGCGCCGTTGGATGAATGTGAAGAAGGCGTCGTTGGTCCGAGTACTCCTCCGGCTAGCTAAAAGTCGATTTCGCGCTGGATGAAGGCTGTTGGAATCTGACTGAGGCTTGGATGAAGGTGGCCGGCTTGGTGAGACGTGAGTGACGGCAAGGCCGTGAGGGTGAGGCGTCTCGGGCATGAAATTGAGATTAGGGTTTTTTTTTTTTTTTTAATTAGACAAAAAGATTTGAACCGAATTTGGGTTGGGCTTATAGTTATAGGATTACCTAATAATAATACTTTTACAGTTTTACTTGATATGATATTTAATAAATATTAATCGGTTTGATTCGGTTTTTTCAAATTTTTAGGGTAGCAAACTATGGACCGAACTGAACCGACTGATTCTACTGCTTAGTGACCGCAAGTTAATTTTTTTAAAAAATCGAACCGAACCAATCAATTTGGTCCGGTTCGGTTTGATTCACTGATTTTTATCGGTTACACCCTGCACTCTCAACCTCCAACTTCCCCCTTTCCTCTCACACTCTTTCGCCTCTCTAAGCAATCACTTACTTATCGCAGTTGTTTTTTCTCTCTCACAAAAAAATGGGGTTTTTTCTTGCGGATAAGCCCTTGCGATATTTTGGTTTTTTTATGCTCCAGTGTTAATATAAATTCTTTCTTCTCACATGTCATTATGTTGGGAACTTGGATTGATAGTTCGGTCAGTGGATACTTACATTGTTGAACAATTCTTACCATAGCTTTTTTTTAATATTTTTCCCTTCAGTCTCTTACCATTTTTATTTTCCATCACTGTGCTCTCTTCTCTTATTCTCTTTCTCCTTTTTCTGGTGTATTTAGAATGCATTTTCAAGTGTTTAATTTAAAAAATAAGTATTTTTTTTTAAAAATGGAGAGATTGACAATCAATCAAAATAGATTTTGAAGAGCATTTTAAACATTTTTTTGGTCAAAAGTGTTTAAATAAAAATGAGTTTTTTAAAAAACATTTTTTTCTCAAGTCAATCCAAACGAGTCCTTAATCTTTCTTTCTTTCTTACATTTTCTTTTTAGTTTTTATTAATTATTATATCATTTTCGTTCTTATATAATTATGTTTATTTTTTCCCTCTCGTCTTTATTATTCACAAGTATGATATCTCTCCTCTATTTTTTCAATTATTGTCACACCCCATCCCGAGCTTACTTCTTAACCTAATAGGAGGTGTGGGAGCGACACCACCTTTTCATGATACCTACTGTTCGCGCTAACCTGTTTTGCTTACAAACCTCTCGACCAAGGAAATATAACAACAACACTTGGCTTCACTTATTTTATTACAAACAGTATAAAGTTACATAATCCTTAAACTCAACTTAGCAACTCCAGACTTTTAATTATAGAAACTCATAATAATAAACTTAAGTTCGAAAGTGTGGCTGTAGTGTGGCAGGCCTTGACCTTAGCAGTATTTTGGAATTCCCCATATTTTGCTACTTGGGAAGGAAAACATAAAATAAAAGAATGAGCTTCAAGAAGCTCAGTGAATGATAAACAACTTACAGGGTCTCTTTCAATCTTAAGAGACAAATAGCTTAATCAGCATATCCACATAACGAGGTTACTATTCAAACCTCAAGCTTGAACGAGCTCATTCCCTGTTTTACCTACACACAAGATAGATAATTAAACATATTTCTCTTATTACTATGTGCACATAGATCCACTTCTTATGGGCTCAGAAACTAGACCTGTCGGTTCTCTGACCATCCCATATGAGGTTCCTCTCACAAGCTCAGGAACTAGGCCCAATAACCCCCTGACCATCATGTACGATTTCGTCACAGGCTTAGGAACTAAGTCCCCTGACCCTCTGACCATCCCCTGTCGCATATTCTCATCATCGTAACAAGCTATACATACATCCATAATTATAAAACTCATAAGAAACCTTTAAAGAATACCGTTCATAGTTCATTAGTAGGGTTCCACCCTTTTCCAAGCCTCCTGGTTTCCTGGTCTCTTCTGAAATTCTAGACCTGCACTAGCCCAACGTTAGCTTAGAAATGCATGTTTAGGGCTAGAATAACCTTAGAATACCTTCTTGGCCCTAAACTTAGCTTGCTAACTCCAACTGATATGAAAATAGGCTTCAGATAAACTCAGAATTGCTGCGGACATATGGTCTTCCTCAACACCAGTTGGACGCATGGTTGCTTCCCCAGGCCATTTGGATGCATGGTCCACCTTCTTGAATGCATGGATCATCTTCTCAGCTCATTTCAATCTCAGTTGGGCGTATGGTATGTCACCTCAATGCATGGTTAGTGAGGTTAGATACATGACACTCACATAACACCGTAAAATTTCTCAAACTCTTCCCTCTTTAAGTCTTATTTGGGAAAACTTGAGTTGTGAGGTGAAAGGAGGCTTTCCTTCAATGTATTTATAGGAAAATTCCAGCCATCCTTGTCATTCTCTCAACTTCCTTCCACAAGACACCTCCTACTTGCATGAAAGCTTACTTGTTGCAATGCTAGTGCATGGTCTTTGCCACCACCTACTTGCATGCAAACTTAGGTGTTTTTACCTAGCAATGTCTAATGCATACTTCCTTTTGAGATGGCCATCCCACAATTTGCATGCTCAACTTTGGTTCCTAGCTTTCCACCACCTACTTGGACTTAGTTAAGATCTCACCCGGTTATGCCACATATCTCACTATGCTATCAACTTGATCCTTAATGCCTAAGAAACTCAAGTCAACGCATGGTTCACTAGGTTTGGACGCATGTTCCCTAACTATGCTACCAACTTATCTCCCTTTCATAGCATAGTTTTCTTCCCTGGGTTTATAGCTTGGTTATGCATCCAACTATGCTTTTCTCCTAAAATATGTGTCCAACTATGCAAAATTAGGTTTTCTTGGTATAAGTATTTCCCAAGGGATTGTCTCATGCTTCCATCTTGCTCTTCATAGACCCAAAATAGAGTACACAAGGCCATTTATACGCCCAACCCTTAAGTCCCTAGGGTTTCATCACTTGTTGTGTCATATGCTGCCTAACACTTAGTGAAATTCTTTCCACGAACATCCCCATGCGTTAACCCTACTTGTGCTATGCATCCAAATCCTCATAGTATGCACCCAATTAAGTTCATTCCCATCCTAGTATGTGTCCAAGTCTTCCTTCACCTCTCATAATATGTTCAACTTAAAATGACTTATACAAGGTTAGTCCCCTACTCTTCATATTCCTAGCACTTAATCAATACTTTACTCTCCTAGACCCACTCATGTCTTAAAGTTTAGAGCATAGTTTCTTATGTTCATAATGTTGGGTTTTATACCTTAAAACTCGTAGATAGTAAATGTTATTAATTAACTGTCATAAATAAAGAGTTGTAGATGTTAAATAAATAAATGTTATTGTTTATATTGTTGTCTATTTTGTCTAAATACTCCAAAATCTAATAAACTAACATCCACGGCTGCCTTATGAGTTTTGAACTATATGTGGAGATATACATGGATCAATGTTTAAGATACAGCCTAAAGGGTCTATAGTATAAAGATAAGGCTGAGCACCTTATCCTGGTAACACTATGGATATGACCCACTTTGTATTTGATACAAACGTAATGATCCAACACGTTCTTGCAGGTGATATGCAAGTGGGGGTATCCTATGCAATGAGTTTGCATAAAACTGGACCGTAAAATAGTAACCACTAGATGTAACACCATTGACTAGTTAGATCCCTATTTCATTAGGATGACCTAGGTGACTTAGTCTTAATCTTGAGTATATTATGAACTCCTGTTTACAAGGAATTATTCTTTAATTTGTATGGGTGAGGGTGGCCAGATTGTCGACCTAATAAGCTTACCATTTTGGGGACAAGACTGAGTGGGAAGCTCAAAACATAATAATACAAGATAGAATTTAGTCTTTCCCGCCTTAAGGGTAAGTAGACGAGTGTTCCCTTAAGTGGTATCTCCAAGACTTGAACAAAGGACCCTACTCTTTCATTGGCCCGAGAGGGGTTTCTGTATATTGGTTGGATCATAAACAAGTTGTTCATTAGAGAAGCACTGGTACTTAAGAAGCCAGAGGTAACCCAAGGGTAAAACGGTTATTTGACCTAGTTGGAGTTACGAACACTCGTGAAGGAATAACTTGTTGGTATTGGTCTATATCCGTGGACATAGAAATATATCTATAGTAAGAAGAGTGCAGTTGTGGGTCTTTAATGAAGTGTACTCACAGTTAATGAATATTGATTAACTTGGTTAATGAGTTTAATCAATTAATCTTATATCGTTGGAGCTTCTGATCTACAGATCCCTCAGGTCCCCTCGTTAACTCACTAGAGGATAATTAAGAGGGATAATTTGAATTGTTCAAATTAATTTGAGGAAACTCTATAGTAATGAAATTAATATATAATTATATAGATATGATCTACAATTAAATTGGAGAACAATATTTGAATAAGATTCAAATTAATTCAAGTGAATTAATAGAGAGGTTTTGCATATATACATGGGATGTATATGATAATTAAATGTATACATTAAACTGGGTTTAATGTGTAAGTAGTTATTTAATTATTGTGTAAATCAAAAATTAAATAAGTGTTATTTAATTGAGCTAATTGATTAAATAAGTGTTGTTTAATTAAATGGATTAATTAATTAAATAAATGTTATTTAATTAATTATAGAAAAGAAAAATATATTGGGAAAGATGTTTGGCTCTTCTCTATATAAAGACCTCCCCATGACCATTTGAGACTGTACTGAAAACACAATTCTGATTGCAGAGAAACTCTACAATACACATCTCCTTAGTGTTATTGTGTAGAATTTTTTTCTAATCCATAAATCCTCTCTACTCTCCAACACCTTATTCTCCTCTCCTTCTCCCAATAGTTGGATATCACCTATCCCTCTATTGGAATGCCAGAGAATAACGAGGTAACTCTCGTGGTAGTATACGAGATCGCTCAAGGAGTTGGTGGTGATCAAGATCATTTGGAGATCCATTCGTTGAACATTGGAGAGGATTATTCGTGGCACTTGGGGAATCTACAAAGGTAAGAATCATTCTAACCCTTTCCCCAGTAGCTGCTAGTTTATGTGTTTATTTATTTCGTCTAGTACAACAATTTTGTTTATTATAAAAATAGAATCATGGGATGTAAGGCGTTCTCATACGAGACACATCTGTTGCAGGATTGGATCCCTTTCAATTGGTATCAGAGCCAATTCCTTGCATCTTCGTTCTTCGTATTTTTTTTAAACAAAATCGTTTAGAGGTAGGTTTTCATATTCTACATTATCAAATGCTTGAATGGTTAGTCTGCTAAAATTAGATGTTTTCGATTTTGGCCCTAGATTACTTATTAATTTGATTAAATTGTAAGGGCCTGTTGTATTTTTGGGCAATTTATTTCATGTTTCGAGTCTGTAAGTGAAGGAACTCTTAACAAAGAGAACCAATGAGCGGAAGCAGATCGTTCCAAACCCTATTGTGAAAGAACAACAACATTTACAATCTAACATAGGACAATTATGCATCAAGTAAATTACAGCATGCTTCAAGGGCTAAAAACAAAGGGATCGAGTGGACATACCCTTGAAGAACCTTTTCTTCTCGTACTTCCTTGATCCAACAGCACGAGCGCAACGCCTCTGGAATATCCTCGAACAAAATCGAGTGCAACTTGATCCTCGACCCTCGAATAAGAAACTTAACACCACCACTCGGTTACCTTGGTATTCTCGGTGTGAGAATCCAGGAGGTGTGGACTCTGTATGGATTTGGTAAAGGGAAGGAGGAATTGAATGATTGAGTAAGTGGGAGAATGACGAAGTCTATTATTTAGACTAGGTACTCGATTGTTTAGTATCGAGGAGCTATCGTCTAGCAAACTCGATACTTGATCGTGTACTCTCTCAAAGATATCGTATAACATTTTCTCTTTTTCCCGATTGAAATGCTTTGGATGCTAAAATCATGAAAATGATTTTCATTTTATCCATCAGTTATCAAAACTGAATAAAACTTCCCACTAATTTGGTTATTAGGAGATAAAACCGAAAATCAATTATCTTATAATTTAATTTTAAATAAATATAATAACTAATTTATCATATTATATTTGTAACCTATAGTTTTAATATTACATCATATGCAACATATAAATGATAGTTCTTTTCTCATTTATTGTATTTAATATAAATCATATCTATATTAATTTCTCCAATTAATGTATCTAATATATCAAATCAATTATATCACATATAATTGAATCAATTTAATTATATTATATATAATCAAATTCCCTCTTGTTAATTTGAACACTTCAAACTATCCCAAAAACTGATTCTCTACTTGAATCCATTGAACTACCAAGGGGACTTTATGAACCTATAGCTTGAAGCTCCA
>NC_143485.1:67941699-68024199 GCF_027475165.1 Benincasa hispida
TTAATTTTGTTAATTAATTAAAACCAAATTAATTTTCAAAATTGCAAAATAAATTTTAGAAATTGAATTTTGTGTTTTGATTTTGAAAATTAATTTAATTTAAATTAAGTTAGTGGAGAAATCCACTATTTTTTTAATATTTGGTGGATTGATCCATCTTTAAACACCTAGCTCTTCAATTGAGTGCTCTTCAATTGAGTGCTCTTTGATATGTCATTGAGTTGAATCTCCTATTGATTGCATGTATGAGTTACATAAAATCATCTGATTTTTGAGATGGTGGTGGATGATTGCTAGAAAACTTGATTTTCTGCAAAAAAAAATATTTTCTCTCCCAGACCCTTTCTAAACTATCACTCAATTAACTTCAAATTAGAGTTCCATCACTCAAATCCAAGGCTGAGAATAGTAGAGATGATTTCTTGGTGGTTCAATATGGATTTGAAGTTCAGGATTCGTGGAAAGCAGCTTGGATTTAGAGGAATTCTTCAAAGGTAACAATTTTGAAGCCTTATTTGTTGAAAAATTGTTTTGCATGCTTTTACAACTCAAATTAAATGTAATTAGAGTGCTTATTGATTCTCATTGCTTCCATTGCATGCTTGCTTGTACATTCTATCAGTTGGTATTAGAGCATGATTTAAGCACTCAATTAACGTTAATTTGAGTTGGTGGGTGAATTTCTATGATTTCATTTTTGAGGACTAATATGGTGCTTCAATCAATTTTGACATTAGATTTCTCTTCGATTCAGTTGTTAAATTTATAATTGGCTCTTGTTTGATAAGCTTATATGTATGCTTTAGAGTCTATAATTTATTTAGAGTCAATAGAGTTGAAATTAGGGTATAATTGAAGTTTGAAGCAAGTTTGGTCAACAACAAAAACTAGAGAAGAAGCCACTACCTTGCAGCATTGAAATGCCACGGGCTGAAGATTATCAGCGTTGCAACGTTGCAAAGCACTGGTTTCTTCTCCAGTTTTTGCTGCTGACAAAGCTTACTTCAAACTTCAATCATTGCTGGGCTGGGATGAGCAGCGTTGCAATATCACGGCTGAAGATAAGCAGCATTGCAACGCTGCAAGGCAGTAACGTTGCAACGTTGGGACAGAGCGTTGCAACGCTGCTCATCCCAAACCAACAATGATTGAAGTTTGAAGCAAGCTTGGTCAGCAGCAAAAACTGGAGAAAAAGCCACTGTCTTGCAATGTTGCAATGCTGCTCATTTTCAGCTTGTAGCGTTGCAACACTGGGATGGAGTGTTGCAACGCTGCTCATCCCTGCCTGGCAATGCGCGCGTTCACAAATCGGTTCGCGCGAAGTTGTTATAAAATTGGATTAGACATAAAAATTCATAACAAAGATAAGTTGCATGCTCACACAGGTTAACCACTTGTTTTAATAATTAAAAAATAGGTCGGTATCTTATAAAACATGGTAACAAACTCAACTACTATATAATGTTGTTCAAGACTAGAGGTATTTAATTTGACGGTTGATAACTTGTAGAAATACAAGTTATTTATAATGCTTTATTTAGATATTGCGGCTAAAAGAAAGAAAAGTTGCATCGATAGTATAGAAATTGGCTAAGAAATGCGAAAATTATAAAATGTTATCAATATACCCATTAACACCATTGCGATGGTAGAATCGAATATTTCAGTTTCTGTTTTGCAGGAAATCAGTCACCGCATGCATTCATGGCTCAAAAGCAAAATAAACAACGCATCTACGTCGCATTGCGCCCATCAATCGAGAACAAAGAGATGATCAAAACAATGATGGCGCATGCGACAATCGATCGAGAGCTCTAGCGATCAACGCAATTTCAACCACATGCGGTAATAAAAAATAACACCGCATGCGGCGATAGATCGAAGATGTAAAGAGTAACGCATTTGCGGAAAATTCTGACAAATGTACAGCTTTCAGTTGTGCATTTCTGATAGATTGATTGCGTAACAGAAGGAATATTCACTCCGCCATTTCAGAAACTACCATAACCATACAGTGGGGACCACTCATTCAAAGAGCCAAGCCTGACTATAAATAGCTTATGCAAATTCACTGAAAAACATACATGAATACATAAAGATGCACATATACCGATTTTCAGAGAGAGACTGGTCTGAAGCTACTTACAGAGTAGATTCGGGCGAACCACGAGACAAGGCCGAGAGGTGAGTCTCCGAGCAGAGAATCCTTCCAATTCTCGTAGCTGAAGCTCTGTGCGAAGGTCAATTCTACCAGGAAAGCAAGCCTGAGAAGGAAGCTTTCCTCTCCATTAATTCCACACGATGGCAAGCACAATGTCCGTTCAGGAACTGTGTCAAGACGTTGATACTCCTTCTGTATTTGTTTCTAATCTCTAGTTCATCATTTGTATTCATCTTCCTTAATCTTTCATTCACACCATGTATTAAATGCTTAATTCTAGAATTAAATGTTATGATAATTACCATTGCCATCTCTCTGTCTCTTTCCATTCATCCATAACCTATTTTGTCCATGATGTTTTCCTAATTCCCTTGGTAATTAGCAAGAATTAAGCGTGTGAGTTCATTTATGTTAAGGAAATAATTAAGTTTAGCTAAAGCATGCTTGACAGCATCTTCACTTGTAAGAGCAGTCATTCATAAAGACTTGCCATCACATACATCGAATCTTTGTACAACTTCACAGTCAGTCCTCAACCTCAGTATCGTGTATCGTGTATCTTGTACCGTGTATCATATTAGTTTAGGATTTTATTTTATCAACCCAATTTTATTTCATCGCAATTTACATTCCTGTATAAACCTAATTCTTTATTCATTGTTAAACCGGTCGCATGTATCACAAAAGTAACGCATTAACGAAAACAATCCCTGTGTTCGACCTCGGATTATTCTGAGAAACTTGCATTGGAATTATACATGGTTTCAGTGCAAGGAAACTTGTGACACACATTACTCTATCACATACTATGAGCATACCATTAACAACATATATATTTAGACGTAGTATCGCATAAAAATGTCTTTGTCGTAAAGTACTTGAGTGCATATTTAGCACATCATTCATCTCATCCATAAGGCATGCATTAGAGTAGATAAAGAGATTAACTTAGCAGTAGTGTGCATAAGCGATAACACAACATAACATTCATTTTTACCGTTACAAGTTTATGGCACCGTTGCTGGGGATTGGTAATGGTTAGTGTTGAATACGTTTGTGGTATTTTGCAGGACAGATGTCTTTGTACTGGCTGTTTATCGCGAAGAGCAGTCTAATGATTTATGAGTACTGGAATTGATCCAGAAATTCTAAGCTGACCCAGAGATCAGGTGTATTTTTCGCATAAGAGCACATTAGGACCAAGTTAGGCGAAGAGGAAACATGGCTAATAATAATGAGGGGCCCGATGGGAATCAAGTGGAAAATTGGCCAGTGCAAGACCCTGTATTTCTTGCTGCCGATTGCAACATCCCTATGAGGAATTGTGCGGTGGCGAATTTTTATAACTTCTCACTTGAAATTTTAAGACCCACGGTTGAGGAGAATTCAAGGTTTGAGATAAGGCCGATCATGTTTCAAATGATCCAAAATGCGGGACATTTCGGAGGTCTACAAGGAGAAGACCCGCATGCTCATTTGACCCGCTGCGTGAAAATATGTAATGCATTTTCCATACCTGGTGTGACTCCAGATGGAATTAGATTGTATCTCTTCCCGTATACACTGTGGGATGAGGCAAGAAGGTGGGCTCAGTCATTAGAGCCAAATGAAATCAACGCATGGGATCAGTTGGTCGAGTGGTTTATGAATAAATTCTTCCCTCCAGCCGTCAATGCAAAGAGACAGAGGGATGTATTGAATTTTGAACAGAAGGGTTATGAAACTTTAAGCACCGCCTAGGTGCAATTCAGGCAATTAGTGAACTATCCGCATATCGAGATTCCTAATTGCATTATGATGGAAAATTTTTATAATGGATTGGATCGATCAACGCAAGCAATTACTGATGCCTCCACGGTAGGAGGATTAATGGACAAGATGTATATGGAAGCAAAGGTCACCTTGGATTGCATCTCGCGAAATACAAATGAGTGGTTAGATAATGCGTATGATGAAAGAGGTTCAAAACAAATAAGAGTAGAAGATGCCATTGTACCAGCTGATACAATGAACACCCTGGTAGACCAGATGACCACAATGACCTCGCTCCTACAGACTATGGCTATTCAGCAAGGACATCTCTCTCAAGGTTCAGCATAAGCCAATGCGTTGACACACGTGGCCGCAATAAATTGCGTTGAATGTGGAGAGGGACACTTAGTGGAAGCCTGCCCATTAAATCAACAATCTATATACTTTATCTGCAATGAACCATACAGCAACACTTACAACCCTGGTTGGCGGAATCACCCAACTTTCAGTTGGGATGGGAATCACAACCGGGGGGGGGGGGGCAAATTAAAAAAAAAAGAACAATCATCTTGGAAATCGAGGAAATCCTCTGGTTTTCATTAATCAGCCATCCTCACAACCTAGGTAATCTACAGAGTATACAACCCTACCTACCAACCATTTCTTTTCTGACGCCTCATGTAGTAACCTCTCTTTGGTGAAATTATTGAAACATTATATTGAGAAGAACGAGGCAATCCCAGCAATCGCAAGCTCCTCCCTTAGAAATTTGAAGGAGCAGATTGAACACTTGCGATCGAAGCTAAAGAATAAAACGACTGGTACGCTGCTCAATAGCTCGGGAGCATCGGAGCCACGTGTTTAAAGAAAAACAATGTCAAGCATGACATTGAGAAAGGCAGCACACAACGGTCCCACATGTCATCCTATACCAATTCAGTAACAAGCCAGTAGATTAACCATTCAATGATGACCAATCAAGCATTACTGACAGAATTACCAGTTCATAAGAAAGTACATCTACAAGGAATGAATCTTAGCAAGACTCCATTGCAAAGTTACCGCAACCTCCAGCTCCAACATCCAGCTCCTAAAACACAGTGAGCAAAGGACATCAATGGAACATCCAATTGAACAGAAGTACGTGGAGATCCTCCACCTTTTTCCGTCCAGGCTGAAAAGAAAGATGACAACAAACAGATTTCAGAGTTCCTGGGATGTTCACGCGACAATACATATCAACATTCCTTAATAGAAGCTTTGAACAAAATGTCGAGTTTATTGAAATTCCTCAAGGACGACTTGCCTACAAGAGGAAGATCGGGGAGAATGAACAGTTTCGTTAACATAATGATTGTAGTGCGCTTTTTCAAAACAACATCCCCACAAAAATGCAAGAGCCTGGGAGTTTCCACATTACCACCCAGCTCACTAGGGTAAAAGGAATTCAGAATGCACTGTGTGATTTGGAGCTGAGTATAAACTATAATGCCCTTATCAATCTTCAAAAATTAAATATCGCAATTCAAGACCAATGACCACGTTACGTTTTAGTTGACCGATAGATCAATAACAGCAATCCCCCGAGGCAAAATAAGGATGTACAATGTGCAAGTAGATAAGTATTCATCTTCCCAGCTGACTTCATTATATAACTAAGAAGCTGATATTAAGGTGCCTATCATCTTGGTGTAGCACCATTTCTTGCAACAAGCGAGCCTGATGGATGTACAAAAAGGAAACTTACCATCAGGGGTCAACGATCAGATCATATTGTTCAACAATCCTCAATGCAATGGCACATGTATTCCTATCTATAATTGTTAATATGATGGGAAAATAGTAGGAAGAACATTGGCACGAACCCCTAGAAGAAATCGAGAAGAAAACCTTTGGGATCGCCGCAATGTGGGAGAAAAATTGCGCCGGAAAATTGCGCTGCAATTCAAATTGAGTATTTTGAAACAATCAAGTTTATCTAGAACGAACAACGCAACGTATTAAGCCCATCTTTAGAGAACCACGCCATGTTTAGAGTTGAAGTCGTTGCAGTGCACCTCAAATATGTGTTATTACAGGGGGCGATAACACCTTTACCGGTTATTTATATCTGCCTCGTTTAGCAAAGAGAAGGAGGAAGATGAGCAAAGAGAAGAAGGAGGCACTTATACAGATCCTAAAATCAATGCAAAAGCTTTGGGATGGACCTTAAGCAGTATTTTTAGTATCATTCCTTCGTATTGCATTCACAGATTCCGTCTAGAAGAAGAAAAACCGAACTCTAGAAAGGCAAACGTCATTTGAACCCTAACCCTGCCATGAGGGAGGTTGTAAGAAAGAGATAAGAGTGGCCTTGAATGCTGGCATCATTTACCCTATATCTGATAGCAGCTGGTGAGCCTAGTGCATTCATCCAAAGAAGGGGGGAATGACAGTCGTCACCAACAACAAAGAAGGAGTTTAATTCCTACAGGACATCTATGGGTGAGAATATGTATGGCATTACTCTGCAATTAAATCTGGCCACTAAGAAGGACCACTTTCCATCTTCCCAAATTTATTGATCAAATGTTAGATCGACGTGCAGGATGAGCTATTTTGATTTCTCTTGACGGCTACTCATGTACAACCAAATTAAAAATTATGTTGGAGGATTAAGATAAGACAACCTTCCACAATTCCCATACGACACATTTAACATTCTGTCGCATGCCGATTGGACTCTAGAATGCACCAGGTATTTTTCCAAAGATGCATTAAGATGATGTTCAATTAATTTACATATTTCTTGGAAGAGTCCAAACAGTATTTTAAGGATGACTTTCCAGTTTTATATTCAATACTTATACTCCTGTTTATCAAATCTTGAAAAAGTCTTGAAGAGATGCCTTTGAAACTAATCTTATTTTTGAACTGGATCATTCCAATTCCATGGTTGAATCCTTGCGTGTACTGTGAAATCTCCAATGGCAGGAATGGAAGTCGATCAAGCGAATAATCGACGCAATTTCCAAGTTAACCCACCACCAGTCAATGTGAAACGCTTAGGTAGTTTTCTAGGAGCATGCGAGTTTTATATACGAAAATTTTATCCCGCAACTTTTCTCAGATCGAAAGGCCCTCTAAGTGCGCTCCTCGAGAAATGACCACGAATATGATTTTGAGATGACGCATGCGCTGAATCATTGCACACGCTGAAAAATGAGCTCATCACCACACGTATTCTGATTGTGCGATTGGATGCAACCGTTATGTTGATTTTGTGACGCCTAGTGGATATACAGTGGCGTATTTTGAGTTAGCACTAGGATAAGGTTTTTTGCAATCCTATCTATATGCTAGCAAGACTTTGAATGATGTGCCAGGAAAATATACAACCACAGAAAAGAAATGCTCGCATTGGTATTTGCGCTCGAGAAAATTTTTCGGTAGTATTTATTGGAACAAATATTGTGGTATATATTGATCATTCTGCGATCAAATGCCTTACGATGAAGAAGGATGCGAAACCGAGACTGATAAGGTGGGTGCACTCTTGCAAGATAATTTGACCTAGAGATTAAAGGATCAAAGGGCACCGAGAACCAAGTCGCAAATCATCTGTCAAGATTAAAAATTGCGAGTTAGAAGAAAGAAAATGATATCGAAGAAAGATTCCCGCTGAGCAACTTATGTACGAAGGCGTTTAATGTCCATGTTATGCAGGACATTGTAACAACTTCATAGTTTTAACGGCCGAAGTAGAACCAGGAAGACTACACATAACCACAGAAGAAGAAGCGAAGACATGACGTCCAGTTTTATTTCTGGGACGATCCCTTCTTGTATCGACTGTAGACCTGATCATATTTTGCATCGATGCTTTCCTGAGCATGAAGCCAAACACATTTGGAGCTTTGTCCATAGTCCCCTTAGGGAGTACATTTTGGGGGGCAGTGACCGCCGCAAAAGTCCCTACAAGTGGGCTATTTTTGGCCAACACTTTCAAGGATGCCTATGCCCATTTTTATTAGTGCGTAAATGCCAGAGACAGGGATATGTCTAGAAGAAATGAAATGCCCTGACTTCAATCTTGGAAATCGAATTATTTAATGTATGGGGAATCGACTTCATAGCCCCATTTTCGCCTTCAGAAGGTCCATCAAATACATTTTGGTCGCAGTTGACTATGTATCAAAGTGGTTTGAGGCCATCGCATGTGCTACAGAACGATGCGGCCACGGTGGCGAAATTCTTTCCTACAAGAAGAATATCTTTACCCGATGTGGAACGCCTCGTGCCTTAATCCGATGAAGACTCACTTTCATCAACCCATCATCACCGACCAGTTGACCAAGTTAATGTCAGCCATTAGAGTTCAACCCACTTTAGCACCCAGAAACCAATGGCCAGGAAAGAAAATTTCAAACAGAGAGATCAAAACTATCTGGGAGAAGGTAGTCCAGTACCTTTAGAATGGATTGGGTCACCCAAGCTCGATGAAGCATAAATGGGCATACTAGAATTGCCTTCAAAACTTCATTTGGCATGTCCCCATCATGCTCTGGGTCTTCGAAAAGATTGTCATCTGCCTCTCGAAGTTGGAACACAAGAAATTGTGGGGCAAGCAAAAAGACTGAACATTTGATCTAGCAAGCGCGGGGAAAGTCCGAAAGTTGCAGCTGAACGAGCTGGTTCGAGTGGCGGATAGAACGCTGTAACGGAAAATGCCTAAGCTTTATAAGGAAGAACCAATAATGCATGATGACCGCATAAGCAACAGGACATTCTTCAAGGGTCAACAGGTGCTTCTGTTTAATGCGTGTTTGTGATTGTTTCCAGGGAAGGTTGAAGTCCCACTGGTCTGGGCCATTCCGCATCAAGACTATCTTTCCCCATGGCGTAGTGGAACTAACAACAGAATTGGGAACAACACATTTTAAGACAATTGGCCAACGAATTAAGCCCTACTATTTGGGGTGATGTGGCAATGATGCATGAGACCATCCGACTTAGGCAAGTAGATTGACCGCTTGCAGGGATGTTATTGTGGTAACTCTGAAAAACTCAAAAACTTCTTTAATTTGCAAACCTATATCGTAACGTTTAAGTACTTACCCTTTAAAGCTTTCAATTACCTGATTTTTAAATTGTGTTATTTACTGCTTATTAGAATTAGCCTTTACTGCTTTACATGTTTACTTTCTCATGTTTTTTACTTTCAATTTAATTCAAGTTGTGTTTTTCCATGTTTGTTGTTTTAAAATTTCTTTACTTTTATGCATAGTAGCACTGTTCTTAAAATTTCTATGAATAGACTGATAAAACGATGAACACCAGCAAAGTCTTATTGACTTGCGTGTTTGATATTAAAAAGAAAAATAAAAATGGGTGTGCATTGCTAAGATGAGTGCATCTTACTCTAACATCATACACTTTGCGTTTCATTCTACCCAAATGCATTGCGCTTAGGTTGTGTTGCGCTCGTAGTATTTTTTCGCTCGTCCTTAGAAAAAACACACTATGTTGAGCCATCTTGATTGATTGCAACCAGAAAAAATAGTTCATGCGCCCGACCTCCAGAAATGCTTGAGTTGAGGGTGTGTTACATTGATACATCGTTGTTGCCCCGTCCTTTGCAAAGATGCATTTGCATTTAATGGATGCATAGCCGTTTATCATTTAACCATAGGCACTCCATTCTGAATCAAATACAAATGAAAAATTCACTTCATTACTTCTATGTATAGAAGCTATTTCTTGATTCTTTGTATATGCTCAAATTTGTATTGCTTATTTGTAATTCTTTGTATACTTTGTTAATTTTAATACAACTGAGTAAACATTCTTTCTATATGCGTTTAGCCTCTTATTTACATCCTTTGTCAATTATTGTGGTGTTCTTTATCTTTTTTTTTTTGCGTTATTCATTGCGCTATCATGATGAGTATGTGCATACCCTTAGCAATCAATTTCCACACTTTGTATTTTCTAACTACACTTAGATAATTCATAGCAATAGCACTGCTTTAACCTTTTATCCTTCAGGACTCTGTTCGAAAAACCTTCTTTTCAAAATTTTGACTAAGTGTTTTGTCTTTTAAGTGTTTTGTCTATTCTATCCAAAACAACGCAATGAGAACCTTGCAAAAGCGCATCAATAAAATTTGAGGGTGGGGAGAAGGTCTGAGCAGATGCGATCAAGTGGATGCAGCTCATTAAAAATGCGTTCATTGCCATAAAAAAAATCATACAACTCCAATGTCAGCGTAAGAAAAAATCAAAATCCCAACCTGATAAGAATTAAGTCATGAAAGGAAACTGCTCGTAGTTGGATGTTCGCATGACACCCGTGGAGCAAGCCAAAACGAAGGTGGGTTTCCAAGAACGACGCAATATGGAAAAAAAAAAAAAGAGCGAGAGGGAGAGAAATAAAAGAATATAGAGAAGTACAACTCCTCTGACCAGCAAAAGTAAACTTAGCTGAAAAATCAAGAGTTGAAGTGAGATTGGCACACAAACCGTAATTGGATGTTCGCATGACACCCGTGGAAACAAGCCAAAATGAAGAGTGTAACCATGATCAACATTCTCTAATAAAAGGATGCAAACTAGACCACCATATACATACGCACCAAGTTGTTTTTGCATGAAGAGGTAAACATTCTTTTCAAAACAAGAAAGGAATTTTTGAGTAGAGATTTGTTGTATAAAAGAATAAAGTAGGGCATGTTTATGAATTATTAAAGGATAGAAGGAAATTGCGTTGTTAAGTAATGTTGCCTAGGTGGAGCATTCGAAGCAACCAATCGATGCAAAATAAGGATAAGAATTGAGCGATATTGCCTTAGTTGAAGATATGCTTGAGGACAAGCATATATCTAAATTTGGGGTGTGATAACTTGTAGAAATAAAAGTTATTTATACTGTTTTATTTAGATATTGTGGTAGAAAGAAAAAAAAATTGCATCGATAGTATAGAAATTGGCTAAGAAATGCGAAAATTATAAAATGTCGTCAATACACCCACTAACACCATTGCGATGGTAGAATAGAATGTTTTAGTTTCTGTTTTGCAGGAAATTAGTCACTGCATACGTTCATGGCTCAAAAGCAAAATAAACAACGCATCTATGTCGCATTGCGCCCATCAATTGAGAACGAAGAGATGATCAACGCAATGATGGCACATACGACAATCGATCGAGAGCTCTAGCAATCAACGCAATTTCAACCGCATGCGGTAACAAAAAAAAAAACACTGCATGCGGCGATAGATCAAAGATGTAAAGAGCAACGCATTTGCGGAAAATTCTGACAAATGTACAGCTTTCAGTTGTGCATTTCTGATAGATTGATTGCGTAACAGAAAGAATATTCACTCCGCCATTTCAGAAACTGCCATAACCATACAGTGAGGATCACACATTCAAAGAGCCAAGCCTCACCTATAAATAGCTTCTGCAAATTCACTGAAAAACATATATGAATACATAAAGATGCGCATATACCGATTATGAGAGAGAGACTGGTTTGAAGCAACTTACAAAGTAGATCCGGGCGAACCACGATACAAGGCCAAGAGGTGAGTCTCCGAGCAGAGAATCCTTCCAATTCTCGTAGCTGAAAGCTCTATGCGAAGGTCAATTCTACCGGGAAAGCAAGCCTGAGAGGGAAGCTTTCCTCTCTATTACTTCCACATGCCGGCAAGCACAATGTCCGTTCAGGAACTGTGTCAAGATGTTGATACTCCTTCTGTATTTGTTTCTAATATCTATTTCATCATTTGTATTCATCTTCCTTAATCTTTCATTCACACCATGTATTAAACGCTTAATTCTAGAATTAAATGTTATGATAATTACCATTGCCATCTCTCTGTCTCTTTCCATTCATCCATAACCTATTTTGTCCATGATGTTTTCCTAATTCCCTTGGTAATTAGCAAGAATTAAGCGAGTGAGTTCATTTATGTTAAGGAAATAATTAAGTTTAGCTAAAGCATGCTCGACAGCATCTTCACTTGTAAGAGCAGAAGTGAAGATGTTATTCCGCCTATCGAGAGAAGGTTGGAAGAATGCATTAACTAAAGCGAGAAGTATTTCTAAAGATGGAAACAACCTTGCATTCATCATGTTCATCCCTGTTTCACCATAGAGATATGGGAACACGACCGATCATCGAGAGGTGTACGCCAAGGGAAAGCAAAACTTTAGTTGCATCTTTAACGCAATCGACAAACTTTCGATGTTTTTACTATTTATTCTCTCTTTCTACGCAAAATTTGGGTGATTCTGCCTCCCGAGGTTATATGTATTGGAATAGGGATTATCTCTCATGAAGCATACCGACTACGGGTTTGTTGGGTATTCCTCCATTGGGTGAGTATCACTGCAAATGACACAACTTGCGGTCGTTTGAGTAATTGCGCTGACCTGCCCTTTCTTCACTCCCGTATTATTAATTTTAATGCCTTGTATCAAACTCATCATCATAGTCATTTGATTTTGTAGGGATGCGATGGCCCCATTGTTTGCGTCATTATATTTAATTCTTAATCTCTGATCGCTTTCCCTCCAATCCTCGTGATTTTTGGAAATGTGATCAAGTATACTCTTAGCCTCCTCATATGTTTTGTCAGCAGACCACCAGCGACTGTCGCATTGGTAGCAGTTTGCGAAGAGGGGTTCAATCCTTGGTAGAAAATCTCCATTTGCAAGCAATCTGGTAAGCCATTATGTGTACAGTCTCTTACCAGCCGCTTAAACCTCGCCCAAGAATCGCTGATCAATTTGTCATCTTCTTGTTCAAAATTTGTTATTAATTTCCTTCTCCTAGCATTCTCAGTTGGTGGGAAATACTTCTTCATAAACTTTTCCACCACCTGTTCCTACGAAGTTATCTCTCCCGATTTGAGAGAATATGCCCATTTCCTCGCCTGATCACACAAAGAAAAGGGAAACAGGGTTAGTCGAACTTCCTCGGTTGAGATATTCGGGAACACAAAAGTGTTGTAGATTTCTATGAAGCTCCAGAGGTGGGCATGCAGGTCTTCGCCACGCCTTCCTCCAAACTGCCCAGCAGCCTTGATCATCTGCAACATTACAGGCTTCATTTCAAACCTCGATCCATTTAGTGTCGGCCTCATGATTCCTAGAGAGAAATCGTAGAGGTTAAGTGATGCATGATCCCAGATGGGTCTATTGTGGTCATTCGCCAGAAGGATGGGGTTGGCCATCATATTTTTCGCATTCGCGGTTCTTTCTGCCGGTTGTTCCGCCATTCTTGGTGTTCCTTCTTGTTGTTGTTGGCGGTCTCTTAATCTTCGTCTAAAAGTTCTTTCAATCTCCAGGTCGTAAGTCGCCAGAGATTGAGAGTTCTGCAAAGAAATAAAAAAAAAAAAATTACCGTTAGCAAACTATCTTGCCGAAGTCCCCGGCAACGGCACCAAAAACATGATGCTTGTATTTATGAAGTGGAAATATGGATAATATGCGTTGATAGATTTGCGTTGTGCACTCAAGTTTCCCCAGCAAAATTCAAGTGTAAATTCCTTTGAGTTTCCTGGTAAGTCTAGGGTCGAACACAGGGACTTGTGAAAATAGATTGCATTGGTAATTTTTATGAAAACTTTGCGGTAACCAAGTAAATAAATAAGTGTTGGGTTTGTTGTTTGCGTTGATGAAAAAGAAATAAATAAAGGTGGTGGATTTGAGAAAAGATAGTTGCGTTGATAGATGCAATGAGTATGCGATGAATGGGTTGAGAAGAATTTTAGCTAGCGTTACTTGGGAATGCATCAGACTATACGATCAGGTTACAACCATGCACAACAAGTCATTTTCCAATGTAAATACGATGCTCCTAAATCTAGGACGCATGTGTTGAATGCAAAATGTCCATAGAGCTCATCCCTAAGTCTATACTCTTATCCTATGCGATGATACAAAATGCATGAAAGCGAGGTGACCGCATACAATCATATCCTATCTCTAGGATGTATACGTTGCGTTGATAACAAATAGTGCTCATTCCTAAGCGTCTATCTCTCGTTTATGTGTTTTAATTTGGCTCTTCTGAGTCTAGATTCTAACTTGACCTTCCTAAGTCTAGATCCTGTCCTTAGACTACCCTCCCGAGTATCTCTAATGAACGAATGAAGTATACATAAACAAGATAATCGCGAAGAATGAAGATTTTCTAGTTATGCTAGCTAAATGTTTATCAACCCATTCAACTAATTTAGCTACTCATGCGTGAATAACAGAGAGTGAACAGATATAGAGAAAGAAATTCCATTCTTATAAACAAGTTGAGTACAAAATGTCAATGGAAGTTAAAGGTAGACAGCCTGATAGCAATTCCTTGCTGACCGAGGCTTTTTACACTGAAATCTCTATTCTGATCTAAAGATGATCCCGCTTTCGCAGGCGTCGGCCCTCTCTCTATCCTTGGAGCTTCCAGCGCTCTCCCAAGCTTACCAAAACAATCTACCAGCACAACTTCTTCCCTCACGTCCGCCTTAAAATGAAAGAAAACTAAAAGATGTGTGAACTTGTGGAACAAAAGATTGTAAAAACGGTGAACCCCTTCTCTGAAGAATGCCCTTAGTATTTATAGAGCATCCATGGTGAAAGGCGGCTTCTCTCTCCTGGTTATTCATTGGCTGCCATGATGTATAATATGCATACACTTAGGAGCCTTTCCCATACTTTATGTCTTCTGACTAACACTTAGTTAATTCGTAGCTATAGCAATACTTTACCTTTTATCTTTCAAAATTCTGCTCAAACCATCTTTTTGAAATTTTTTCTAGGTGTTTGTCTATTCTGTCCAAACAACGCAATGAGGACCTTGCACATCTCTAAATTTGGGGGTGGGGAAGGTCTGAGCAGATAAGATCAAGTGATGCGGTCATTAAGAAAAATTCACCCATTATTTTTAAAAAAAAAATTGAAAAAAAATTCATATAAACTCCAATGTCAGTGCAAGGGAAACCTCAAAAACAATCCCAACCTGATAAGAGTTAAGTTGTGAAAGGAGCCTGTACGTAGTTGGATGTTCGCATGACACCCGTGGAAGCAATAAAAAATGAAGGTGGATTTCCAAGAACAATGCAATATGAAAAGAGAAAAATGAGAAAGAAAAATAAAAGAATACAAGAGACAACTCCTCTGAAATTCATGAGTTAAAGTTGAGATTGGCACACAACCGTAGTTGGATGTTCGCATGACACCCGTGGAAGAAGCCAAAATGAAGGGTGTAACCATGATCAACGGTTTCTAATAAATGACGCAAAGTTTGACCACCGCATCCAGACACATCAAGTTGTTTTAACAAGAAAAGGTAAACATTCTTTTTAAAACTAGGAAAGCATTTTTTAGCAGAAATTTATAGTATAGAAGAATAAAGTATGGCTTTGTTATGAATTTTCAAGGATAGAAAGAAATTGCGATGTTAAGTAATGTGCCTAGGTGGAGCATTCGGAGCAACCAATCAACGCAAAATTTAGGATAGGAATTGAACAATATTGCTTTAGTAGAAGATATGCTTGAGGACAAGCATATATCTAAATTTGGGGGTGTGATAACTTGTAGAAATACAAGTTATTTATACTGCTTTATTTAGATATTACGGTCAAAAGAAAGGAAAGTTGCGTCAATTGTATGAAAATTAGCTAAGAAATGTAAGAATTATAAATTGTCATCAATACACCCATTGACACCATTGCTATGGTAGAAAAGGATGTTTCCATTCTGTTTTATAGGAAATCAAGTCACCGCATGCGTTCATGGCTCAAGATAAAGAGAACAACGCATCTACGTCGCATTGTTGATAACTTGTAGAAATACAAGTTATTTATACTGCCTTATCTAGATATTGCGGCCAAAAGAGAAGAAATATGCGTTGATTGTATGAAAATTAGCTCAGAAATACAATAATTATGAATTAACGCAATTACACCCACTAACATCGTCAAGATGGTAGAAGAGGATACTTTTACTCTGTTTTTCCGGAAACCAAGTCACCGCTTGCGATCAAGGCTCAAAGAGAAACTGAACAACGCATCTCTATTACATTGTGCCCGTCAATCAAAAATGAAGAGAGGATTAACACAATGACGGCACAATGCGACAGTTGATCCTGAGCTAAGTTTCAACCGCATGCGGTAATAAAAACAACATTGCATGTGAGCAACCGATCGAAAGATGCAAATGAGCAACGCAAAGGCGGAGGATTGCGACACGTGTACAACTAACCGTTGTGCAGATTTGACGGTCTGATTGCATAACAGAAAGAATATTTATTCCTCCATCTTCAGAATTTCCATAACAAGAAGTGGGGTCCACAAGCCAAGAGTCAAAGTTTTTCACCTATAAATACCCCCATAGAATTCAGAGAAGATATATTTGATACGGGTATCAATGATACGAGGGCTAATTGCTGCCGAATTATTGAGAGAAAAGGCTGAGCTGAGTACTAATCGGAAGAAATCCGGGAAGAAAAGAGACAAGGCCGAGAGGTGAGTCTCAGTGTTATTCTGCCAGATCCCCACCGCGAAGCTCTATACTCAGTTCCCTGCTACTGGTTGAGCAAACCTGAGAAGGAAGCTCATCCGTCCGCACGATCCATCCATATTGGCAAGCAAATCTCCATCCAGATGGGCGCCAAGACATTGGCGTTTATTGTATTTGTTTCTAACTCTATTCATCACTGTATTTCATCTTCTTAATCTCTTCATTTACAAATCATGTATTAGACACTGAATAGAAATATTGAATGTCTCGATCGTTTTCATATCCACTTCTCTGTCTATTTCCGTTCCTCTATTTATCGTTTTCTTCATAAAGTCTTCTTAATCCCTTGGTAATTAATATGAATTAAACAAGTAACTTACTCTGTGCTAAAGAAATAAGAATGTTTAGCTAAAGCATGCTAGACAACATCTTCACCTGTGAGAGCAGAAGTGAAGATGCCATTCTGATCTGTCGAGAAAAGGTTAGAAGAATGTGTTAACTAAAGCAAAAAGTACTTCTAGAGATGGAAGCAACCTTGCATTCATTATGTTCGTCCCTATTTCACCATAGAGATGTGGGAGCGTGGCCGATCACCGAGAAGTGTACGTCAAGGGAAAAGAGAAACCGTATTTATGCCTTTAACGCAATTAAGGAACTTGCGATGTTTGTACTAATTATCTTTTCTCTTTCTGTTTCACACATGAGACTTGCCACCATATAACACGATTTTTGTATATCTTCACAGTCAGCCTTGACCTCAGTATCTTGTATCATGAAACCTGTATTTTGTATTATCTTAGATTAGATTTACTTTAACGCAATTTATTTTATTATCGCATCTTTATCGCTTTACTTTACTTTATCGCATGTTAAATTTCTTGTACACAAATTCTTTTATAAATTGAAAAACCCTTGGTCGCATGTATCACAAGCATAACGCAAACCTAAAACAGTCCCTGTGTTCGACCTCGGATCACATCGAGAAACTTGCGGTGAAATTATACTTGGTTTCAACGCAAGGAAACCTTGTGATAACGCACAACATACTACAAGAACATTCGTTAATAACACATATCTAGAAGTAGTATCACATATCATCACATATCGCTATCCATATCCATATTTGTATCAGTGCATTGTTCAAGACTCAAATTTGCGTGTGTCAAGTTTATAGACTTGAACCTTACGTGCATCATGGTATAGTTTTTGCGTTACAATTGCACCCATCATTCAGGAATGAATAGACGATCAATGCAATGATGGTACATGCGACAATCTATCAAGAGCTAAGCGATTAACACAACTTCAACCGCATGTGGTAATAAAAAACAACACCGCATGCGGGCAAACGATCGAAGATGCAAAAGAGCAACGCAATTGCAGAGGATCCTGACACGTGTACAACTGACCGTTGTGCATTTTTTATGGGATTGATCGCATAACAGAAGAAATATTCACTCCACCATTTCCGGAATTGCCATAACAATAAAGTGGGGTCCACACTTTAGAGAGTCAAAGCTAAGCCTATAAATAGCCTCTGAAATTCTATTGGAAAATATACTTGATACAGGCATATTTTGATATTTATATACTGAGAGAGAGATTGGTTTGAAGAGCCTGATCGGAGAAGATCTGGGAAGATTTAAGAGATAAGGCCGAGAGGTGAGTCTCAGGGAAAATCCTTTCAATCCCCACCGTTGAAGCTCTGTACCAAGGCCACTTCAACCGGACGAGCAAGCCTGAGAGGGAAGCTCTTCTCTACATTCACTCCATTCATCGACAAGCACATCCACCATCCAGATCTGTGTCAAGACATTGGCACTTTTCTGTATTTGTTTCTATCTCTTTATCATCAATTGTATTCATCTTCTTAGTCTATCATTCGTACCATGTATCAGACGCTAAATATTAGTATTGAATATCATGATCATTTTCATCTCCATCTTTCTGTCTATTTCCGTTCCTCCATTAATCGCTTTCTCCATGATGTTTTCTTACTCCCTTGGTAATTAGCATGAATCTAACAAGTAAATAAATATGTGCTAAAGAAATGAATATGTTTAGCTAAAGCATGCTAGATGACATTTTCACCTGTGAGAGCAGAAGTGAAGATGCCATTCCTCCTGTCGAGAGAAGGTTGGAAGAATGCGTTAACTGAAGCGAGAAGTACTTCCAGAGATGGAAGCAACCTTGCATCATTACGTTCATCCTTGTTTCACCACAGAGATGTGGGAACACGGCCGATCACCGAGAGGTGTACGCCAAGGGAAAGCAGAATCGTAGTTATGTCTTTAATGCAATTAATAACTTGCGATGTTTATACTAGTTATCTTTTCTACTTCTGTTTCATACATAAAGACTTGCCGCTGTTGGGTCGATATGGCAACCCTAGAGGGGGGGGGGGGGTGAATAGGGTTTAATTAAACTTTTTTTTTTCTAAATTAACCCAATTAAACTAATTAATACACTTTTTATAAATAATAAGAAAAATTCAAATTATGCAACAAATAAGATAACAAAAAATGTGATAATTTAATTCTATCATAACTTAGCAAATAAATAAGAACAAACTAAAACATACAATAAATTGATTAAATTAATTGCAAAAATAAAAAAGAAAGAGTTAGAGAAGAAGACACCGTAATTTTTATAGTGGTTCGGTCAAACTCGACCTACTCCACTCCCCAAGCGCCTCTTGGGAATTTAAATAAAATCTTTCCAACTCTTTCCACGGATTAGAGCCCAACCATTACACCACCACTCCTTTTACAGGTTCAAGAGCAAAATCGATCCTTTCCACGTTTTAGGATCAAACCGTTTAGGATCAAACCGTTACAAATGTTGGAATTTTTGAAGAACACAATACAACTCTCACTAGAGTGGATTTACAAGTTTAAGCACTCAACAAGTTTATCCTCACAATACAATAACACTCTCTCAAGAATAAGATGAAAAGAAAAACAAATTGGGAACTTATAGAGAGCAACAATGAAACTTTTGAGTTTTGGAGGATTATGAAATGTAAAATTTGTTGGTTTAAAAATTGGAGAGGAAGATGGTTTATATAGAGATGGAAAAATTTTTAGAAACCACAATTAATTTGGACCATTGGATTTTGGAAAAGAAAAATAAATGGAGGAGATTTTAAACTAAACTAGTCGTTAGATACAAACAAAATATAATATTAAATTCCTTTCCTTTTGAAATTCATTTTCTTTTTAAAATTAATCCAAAAAATAAAAAAACATACTATGTGTCAAAAACTAGCCGTTAGACACAAACATAAAATAATATTAAATTCATTTTCCCTTTAATTCATTTTCTTTTTAAATTCATTCTCTTTAAAGTCAATCCAAAAATAAAAAACATACATGTGTAAAAAACTAGTCGTTAAACACAAACATAAAATAATATTAAATTTATTTTCCTTTTAAATTTCTTTTTAATTTCAATTTTTTATTTTAAATCAATCCAAAAATCAAAAGTCCATCTTATGTTAATCTCTTAATGATCCATCATTCAACCAATATGCTGCTACATTTCTACATGCAAATGGTCTGGTTATGCCACATCATCCACCACGGTATTTTCTCCATAGACTTGTTTTGGTCATATCGTCTTCGTTTTAGCTCCGATTTGAGTGATGCAAGAGGTATTGGAATCGTTGTTCCAAGCTCTACGCTATGGACATATTAAAACACTAAGATTTTCAGTAATTAAAAATTGAGTTTGTTATCATCAAAACATTAATTAATTAATTAATTAATTAAAATTAATTAATTTGAGATTAAGGGCCAGAAAGCCAACAGCCGCCGCATAACATGATCCTTTGTATAATCTTCACAGTCAATCTCAAACTCAGTATCATGTGTCAGTATCCTGTATCTTGTATCATAATAGCTTAGGTTTACTTTTATCGTACTTTATTTTATTACCGCAACTTTACTTGACCGCATAATCTTACTTTACCACAATTTTAAATACTTGTACACACACTCTTTTTATTAATTGAAAAACCCCTGGTCGCATATATCACGAACATAACGGATTAACTATGCAATCCCTGTGTTCAACCTCAGATCACTTCGAGAAACTTGTGGTGGAATTATACTTGGTTTCAAAGCAAGGAAACTTGTGACAACGCATAGCATACTACAAGCATTTCATTAATAACGTATACATCTAGAAGTAGTAACATATATCCACATGCTTAAAGACTAAAAATGCGTTGTGTGATAAAGTACATAAGATTACATTCTACGTTATAAGTTTATGGTGTCATTGCCGGGGATCATAAACTTGCGTTATAATCATCCATGCGTTGTGTGACATAAGATAAATTGTATGTTGTCAAGTTTATGGCGCCATTGCCGGGGATCATAAACTTGCGTTATAATCATCCATGCATTGTGTGACATAAGATAAATTGTATGTTGTCAAGTTTATGGCGCCGTTGTTGGGGATTGGTAACGATTATTGTTGAGTATGTTTGTAATATTTTGCAGGACAGATCTCTTTGTACTGGCTATTCATCACGGAGAGCAATCTGACGAATTATGAGTACTGGGACTGACCCAGAATTCGAGGCTGACCCAGAGATCGAGCATACATTTCGCGCACGGGCACGCCAGAACTGAGCGAGGCGAAAGAGGGCCAACATGGCAGATAATAATAATGAGAATGTGGCTCCCACAGAAAATTAAGGGATGAGACGACCAGTGCAAGATCCAGTTTTCCTTTCCGCTGACCGCAACATTCTGATGAGAAACTATGTGGCACCCAATCTATATGATTTTTCGCCTGGAATTTCAAGGCCGATCATTGAGGAGAACGCAAGATTCGAGATTAAACCGGTCATGCTCCAAATGATTTAGAATGCGTGGTAGTTTGGGGGTTTGCAAGGTGAGATCCACATGCCCACCTGACCAGTTTCGTCGAGATGTGCGACAACTTCTCTATTGGCATTACCCCTGAAGGTATCAGATTATATCACTTCCCTTACACTTTGAGGGATGAGGCCAAGAGGTGGGCTCATTCACTAGAGCCAAATGAGATTACTTCATGGGATCAGCTGGTTGAACGGTTCATGAAGAAGTTTTTCCCTCCGGCTGTCAATGCAAGGCGATGGAAGGACATGTTGAACTTTGAACAGATGGATAACGAGACCCTTAGCACCGCCTGGGTGCGATTCAGAAGACTGGTAAAAAATTGTCCGCATATCGGGATACCCGATTGCGTCCTAATGGAGACCTTTTATAATGGCCTAAACAGATCAACGCAGGTTGTTGCTGATGCCTCTGTGGTAGGAGGTTTTATGGATAAGACATATACTGAGGCCAAGGTCATCCTTGACCACATCTCGCGGAATATGGATGACTAGGTTGATGATGGATATGAAGGTAGAGGCTCTGAAAGAAGAAGAAATGAAAATTCCATTGTCCCTGCGGAGACAATGACTACTTTGGCCGCCCAAATGGCCGCAGTAACCTCTATCCTCCAGTCGATGGCGCTTAATCAAGGTGCCCTCTCCCAAACAACAACGCAACCCAATACGCCAGCACAAGTGGCCGCAATTAGTTGCATTAATTGTGGAGGAGGACATGCAGTAGAAATGTGCCCATCGAACATGCAGCAAGTATGTGCAATCCAGAATAACCCCTTCAGCAACACGTATAATCCTGGTTGGAGGAGTCACCCTAACTTCGTTGAGGAGGGAATCAAAACTAAGGTGGGCCAAGTAACCATCAGAATAGCAATTCAGGGACGCGAGGAAACCCTCCACCTTTTCACCACAATCAGAATCAGGGTTAACAAAGGCAATCGCACAATCAAAAACCCTTATCTTTAAACACCTCTAGTAATTCATTGGAGGCCATGCCCAAGCAGTACATGGATAAAAACGATGCGGTGCTGCAGGCGTAGGCATCTTCAATTAGAAATTTGGAGATTCAAGTGAGGCAGCTGGCATCCAAGTTACATAATAGAATACCTGGAACGTTGCCAAGTAATTCTGAAGTCCCTGGATCCCATGGAAAGGAGCAATGTCCCTGAAGACATTGGGCAGGCAAGCTGGACCGCCTGCGGAGGTGTGGATTGCATTCATCAAAGAAAACTATCTTCCGGTCCATATCTCAATTCTATGTTTACATGCTTTCTTTTAGATTCCTGTCTTTATTGATTTATGAACTTTGTCATTTACTGCTTCATTCAATTTGTCTTTCAATGCTTTATGAATTTATGATTCATTTAATTCCTTTGCATTTATTTCTATATTCTCTTTAACTTTTCGGTCATAAATGCATTATTCTTAAACTTGGTGAATGATTGATTAATAAGAAGAAAATTATTACCGCAAGGTCCTTGTGGCTTGTGTTGATGAAAAAAAAATATTAAAAATAAAAATAAAAATTTAATAATAAAATAATCAACATCCGGTATGCATTGCGTTAATGGGTGCGTCTTGTACCAACAAGATACACTTTGCATTCATCCAACTTAAATGCATTGTGTTGAGGGGTGTGTTGCGCTCGTATGTGTTCTTTGCCCGTCCTTAGCAAAAATGCACTATGTTGAGGTAGTGATGCGCTGGTAGAAATACCGTGCACCCGTCCTCCAGAAATGCATTGAGTTAACGGGTGTGTTGTGAGGATACATGCGTTGTTGCCCGTCATCTACAAAGATGCATTTGCGTTGATGAATTCATTGCGTTAATTCTTCACCTTGTGCCCATTCGAATAAAACTCCAAAGAAAATTCTTTTTGCAAATTGAGAAGTCTAATCACTTTAGCTTCCAAGGACATGATGAATTTGCAGTTGAAAGGACGTACGACCCTGCAACTTCATAAATGCGAGGAGTGCAAATGACAGGCTTTTTGAGTAGCTCGAGGCCTGTCACCGCAGAATCCACGTTGGGCCCATCAAGGCACAACCTATAAAAGTAGGTCTCTTCATCTCAAATCATTTACTTGCTTCATTTGGCAAAAAGAAACCCTAAAATCGTCTCTGCATACCAAACCTTGTTGCCTTCCCAGAACCTTAACGATTTCCAGTTTTCTTTTACTCCGGCATCCATGGCAGACCAGACTTCCCAGCCATCTTCTTCACCTTCATCAGCTTCGACAGCCCAGCTTACCATGCGAGAGGCAGCATTCCTTGCAGCCAGTCGTCGTCTCGCTGCTCAGCCACAAACTGTTCCTCGAGTTGCCAGAAGACCCCGGTGAAACCCCTTAACAGCTAGGACACTTCAGTTCAAAAGGGGGTAGAGTTTTGAAAGAACCCCACTCCCAACACCAACATTCTCCTCTGAAAGTGAGAAGAAGAGACAAGATGACAAGGAGGTGTTTGGGAGCATTCTCAGCAACCTGGAGAAAGGAGGAGGACAGCCCGAGGCTGGGGTTGTAAACCAACCACTGCCTACGGAGGAGAAGTCAAAGAGAAGCGGTCTGGTAATCGTGGATCCTAAGGAAACTACGCAAGTAGAATCCTATGAAGGACCCATCAGAGTCGCTTTAGAGGAAACAGCGGTGGAGAAGCAGCTCAAAGGGGCTAAAGAGAAGAAGGAGAAGAAGAGCAAGGAAGAGAAGGTGTTTCCTCCTTCGCTCTACCAAATCCAACAGAGCCCACACCTCCTGAATTCTCACTCCGAGAATACCAAAGTCACTGAGTGGTGGTGTCCGAGAGGCTGCTTGTTCGTGGAGAAATTTGTTTATGACCAGACGATTGGGTAGACGAACTGGGCGATAGCGAGAGGTGCTGTCGAAAACTCCACGAGAGCAAGAGAAAGTTAGAAAAAGAGTTCTTCAAAAGGTATGTCTCTTGTCCCTTTGTATTTATTTATGAAAGCATGCCGTAATTTGTTCTAAAATGCATAATTAGTTTGTATGTTTGTGAATGCTTGTAATTCTGTCACAATGAATTTGGAATGATCTTGCTTCCGCTCATAGGTTCTCTTTGATAAGAGTTCTTTCACTTTGGCACGAAGACCTTTTCCAAAAAAAGATCTTTTAGTCATTTTTCCTTCAAGACATGATTCACAAGGAGATAAAGCATTGTCGTTTAACTGATTTAGATGACCGTTTTAAACTAATCTCTTAATCCTGTTGAGATTCATGTGACCAAATCTGAGATACCAAAGATAGGCATTAGGAGAAATTTTTCAATTTTTTATTTTGAGTTTCTGCGGCTTTAAACATCTCTATATTTAAAATGGCCTTTACTTCAGTTGGTTTTAATACATACAAGTTACTTTCAAGTTTAAAAGAACAAATATGAACACCCCTTGAAAAAATGAACACTTCATTAACTTCAAAAGATACTTTATACATATTTTCCAATAGACATGATATGGAGATCAAGTTCCTTTTCATCTTTGGAACCATGGTCGAGGTTATGCCTCTTTGTAGGCTACCCCAAAGGTGTACACGAGAGGGTTATTTTTATGATTCGATGGAAAATAGGTTGTTTGTTTCAACAAACGCTACTTTCCTGGAGGAGGATCATATAAGGGAGCACAGTCCACGAAGCAAAGTCATGTTGGTGAGCTTTCCAATGAAACTACTGAGACTTCAACAAGAGTTGTTGAAGAGCCTACTACATCAGCAAGAGTTGTTGATAGGAGTTCATCCAGTAGGTCGGTTCCACCTCAAGAGTTGAGGGAACCTTGACGTAGTGGGAGGATTGTGAACCCACCCGTTCGCTATATGGGTTTCATGGAAATCCTTGCTATGGTAGCTGATAACGGGCAGAAATGCACGTTATTACAACGCAAAGATATAAAACAATGTAGGATTGCGACAGTAAAAACATATAAAATCGTGTCCAAAGGCATTAAGTTGAGAACATTGCGGTCGCATGCGTCCATCGCATTAAAGCAGCTAATTTACTTATTTTGTGCAGGAAAATGCATTGGCACAAAGCAAATTGCGATCCAAGAAATTCAGCGCCCAAGCGCATTAGAAGATTGTGACCGCAAAGCTAAGCGATCATATGCGCTCGCGAAGATTTGCTCAAGAAGGTGGCCACATAAAGACGGGGCATCAATGTGAATGCTTAATAAATCATGATGGGACAGAAAGCTTATGATGGTTGAATCCGAATTTAGTTGACAAGTCGTTAACGACACGATGTAGTAAGTACATTCAACTTTTCGGTGACCATTAATTGGCACATCAAACAGAAGAATCAATGACCGCCCATCATTGCAATCATTTGAGAGAAAAGTTCCTCACCTTGAAGCTCTATAAATATCGAAGGCCGCCTTCGTTAAAGGAGTTCCAATTCTAGTTCCAGTTCGCCATATACATAGAAGATAGAACATAGATAGCCGTTAGTCTGTAATTCTTATACTTAGAAGGCGGAGGCGAGCAAAGAAAGAAGCCACCGAAAGATCATTCCTGGTTAGCTCAAGAGATTGCCGGGAAGCACTGAGAATTGAGAGAGGGTTGACACTTGCGAAAGCAAGAACATTCTTTTGGGCAGAGTAGAGTAAAACACAGTGTAAAAGCCTCGGGGAGCAAGACATTGCTACTAGGCGTCCTATCCCTACTTTCCATTGTTGTTATGTATTCTGATTTTATTTATAAAATGGAATTTGCATCTCTACATTTGTTCAATCTCTTCACATTGTGCATGAGTAACTAAATTTCTGAATGGGTTAAGAAGCACTTAGCTAGCATGACCTAAGATCTTCATTTTATGCGATCATCTTGTCTTATGTATGCATCCATCACCCTTTAGAGATACTTAAGAGAGTAATCTAAAGAAAGAACCTAGACTTAAAAGAGTCAGGTTAGAATCTAGGCTTGAAAAAGTCAAATTAGAACCGCATAAGCAAGAGATAGAAACTTAGAGATGAGTTCTGTTTGCTATCATGCATCGCATGCACCCTAGAAATAGGGTATGATAGTATGCGGTCGCCTTGTTTATATATGTATCATTCATCATCGCATAGACAAGAATAGAGGCTTGACATAAGTCCTATAGACATTATCGTATACATCGCATGTGTCCTAAAATTAGGAACTATGGCATTTGCATTGAGAGATGATATGCTGTGGTGTGTGTAGCATGATCGCATAACTTGAACGCAATCTTAGGAAATGTTAGCTAAATCCCTTCTCAACCCGTTTCCCACATACTCCTTTGTCACTGCAAAGGAATCAAAATTTATCGTCCCATATTGTCTCAGTAGTCCCTGTGTTCGACCTTGGACTTACCAGGAAACCTAGTAAGGTTTATACTTGGATTTTACTAGGAAAACTTGTATGTGCATGCATAGTTCACCACCACAATTTCATACCATTATTTCATCACATTCACAACGCATCAAGTTTTTGGCGCTGTTTTCAGGGACTACGGTAGTACATATTGCGCTAACAGTAACTTTTTTATTTGCTTTGCAGATTTCCATCTCTGTACACTGCCTCTCCTTTGGTAAGGGAAGAAACGGGCGTTGTATGAGCGAAAGACAAGTTCCAGAGCCTAATTACGACCCAGAGATTGAAAGAACTTTCCGAAGAAGAAGAAGAAACAACCGCCAACAACAGCAAGAGAGAAATCCCAACATGGTGGAACAATTGGAAGACAGAGCATTGAACGCAAATAATATCATGGCGAACCCCATTCTCTTGGCGAACGACCGCAATAGGCCCATCCGAGACTATGCGTCGCCTAACCTCTATGATTTCTCACCAGGAATCATGAGGCCAGCCTTGGACGGTCGAGATTCGAGAGGAAACCGGTTATGTTGCAGATGATTCAGACTGCCGGACAATTTGGCGGGAGGCATGGCGAGGATCCGCATGCCCATCTCTAGAGTTTTATTGAAATCTGCAATACTTTTGTGTTCCCAAACATCTCAGCTAAGGAGGTTTGACTAACGTTGTTCCCATTTTTGCTATTTGACCAAGCAAGGAAATGGGCCTATTCTCTCGAACTAGGGGAGATTACGTCTTGGGAACAAGTAATTAAGAAGTTCATGAAGAAGTACTTGCCCCCGACAGAAAATGCAAAAAGGAGGAAGTTGATTACAAATTTTGAACAAAATATTAACGAATCTCTCAGTGACACCTGGGCGAGGTTTAAAAGACTGGTGCGAGATTGTCTGCACAATGGCTTACCCAATTGTCTCTAAATGGAAATTTTCTATCACGGTTTGAACCCTGCATCGCAGACGGCTGCCAATGTGGCAGCATGACGAGGCTAAAAATATTCTTGATCGCATTTCGAAGAATCACGAAGACTAGAGAGAAAGCGATCGAAGACTTAGAATTAAAGATAGTGATGCAAGTAATGGGGCCATCGAATCCTGCAAAACCAAATGAATGTAATGACGAATCTAATAAAAGGCATCGCAATCAATAGCCCAGGAACGCATAGGGGCAGGTCAACGCAATCGATCAAACGAACGCAAGTTGTGCCACTTGTGGAGAAGCCCATCCAATGGAAGAGTGTCCGAGGAATCCACAGTCTGTTTACTTTGTGAAGAATAATCCTTTCTCCAATACTTACAACCCTGGATGGAGAAACCACCCCAATTTCGCATGGAAAAATCAACAACAAAATTTTCAACCCATGGCGCAAAAAGAAGGATCGCCAGGATTTTTCCCGCGAACAAATGGTTAATCACAAAATCAAGCTAGCAGTTCGCAGATGCCACAATCTTCATCTTTGGAGAGCTTACTAAAGCAGTATATTGAGAAGAATGAAACAGTACTTCAGAATCAGGCGACGTCTATCCGCAATCTCAAAATTCAGATAAGATGGATTGCGGGTGAGCTCAAAAGTAGACCGCAAGGGGCGTTGTCGAGTACAACTGAGCTCCAGCGCAACTCAGGGAATACGGGAAAGGAGCAATGTCAAGTTGTGACTTTACGAAGCGGAAAGACAGTGGCGAAAGAGAAGAAGGAGTTAAGTAGGACTGCTCCAATTGCGATGGAACCCCAGACCCCGTTGACACAAGAGGAACCAGAAGAATAGGAGAAGATGGAACCAGAAGTTGCGTCCACTTCTAAGCCTATGGAACAGGGAACCGTGAAAATACAGCTACCACCATTTCCTCAGAGACTCAAGAAGAAGAAAAATGATAAAGTGCAGTATCATTGCTTCATGGACATGATGAAACAGTTACATATCAACATCCCTTTCATTGAAACGATTGAACAAATGCCAAAATATGCGAAGTTTCTGAAGGACATGGTGATGAAGAAAAGAAGCACAGGTACCGCAACGGTGGCGTTAACACAAAGGGCAAAAACCATTATTCCACCAAAAATGCGTGACCCCGGAAGTTTCACAATACCCTGCTCAATTGGAAGGATATATATAGGTCAAGCACTTTGCGATCTCGAGGCCAATATCAACTTAATGCCCCTTTCAATTTTTAAACAGTTGAATGTGGGGCAGTTGGCGCCCACGATGGTGACTCTCCAACTAGCTGACAGGTCCCTTGTTCATCCAAAAGGGAAGGTGAAGAATGTCCTGGTCTCGATTGACAAATTTATCTTACCGATAGACTTTATCATCCTCGATTATGAAGCAGACAAGAATGTACCCATCATTTTAGGACGACCATTTTTATCCATTGGTTGCGCCCAGATTGATGTGTACAAGGGAGAGGTCATGCTGAGTGTGAATGGAAAGAAGCTCAGGTTTGACATTATTAGAGCCATGAAGTATCCGGAAGAAGAAGAAGACCTAACAGATTCCTACAATGAACCCAGTTGTTATGAAGAAGAAAAGTCTGAAGATGAAGATGAAGATGAAAGAGAGGATGCGATCGCATCCGTGGTAACCTGAAATGCGATTGTGGAAACAACAACCAAAGAAGAAAAACTGACATTGAATGAAGAGAGAAAAGCACAACAACCATCCTTGGAACAACCACCCACAGTAGAATTAAAAACCTTGCCAAGCCACCTGAAGTATGCTTTCCTGGGGCAAAATGAATCTCTACCAGTAATAATTTCCTCTGCACTTCAAGAAGAACAAGAGCATGCGTTGCTGAGCATCCTGAAAAAGTACATAAAAGCATTAGGATGGACGCTAGCAGACATTAGAGGAATCAGCCCCACATATTGCATGCATAGGATACGTCTCGAGGAAAATAAAAAAGGGTCGATCGAACATCAATGCAGACTAAACCCTACGATGAAGGAGGTCATGAAGAAGAAGATAATAAAATGGTTGGATGTAGGCATTATCTATCCAATCACCGATAGCACGTGGGTCAACCCAGTGCAATGTGTGCCCAAGAAGGGAAGGATGATGGTAGTTCCACATACAAATAATGAATTAATACCAATAAGGACCATCACTGGCTGGCGGATCTGCATGGACTACCGCAAATTAAATGCGGCGACGAAGAAGGATTATTTCCCCTTACCTTTTATTGACCAGATGCTAGATCGCCTAGCAGGAAATGATTACTTCTGCTTTTTGGAAAGATATGCAGGTTACAACCAAATCATAATTGCTCCTAAAGACCAAGAGAAAACCACATTCACCTGCCCCTACGGGACGTTTGCTTTTTTACGCATGCCGTTTGGATTATGCAATGCGCCGAGCATGTTCCAGAAGTGTATGATGGCCATCTTCTCTGAGTATCTTGAAGATTTGGTGGAAATTTTTATGGATGAATTCTCGGTGTACGTGAAAACATATGAAGTCTATCTAAACAATTTGTAAAAGATACTGAGGAGATCTGAAGAGACGAACCTTGTGCTGAACTGGGAGAAGTGCCACTTCATGGTGAAGGAAGGTATTGTGCTCGAGCACAAAGCCTCCAAGGATGGGCTGGAGGTGGATGATGCTTAGTTTTATGAAATGCAAATGTGGATGATATGCGTTGATGAAATTGCGTTGTGCACTTAAGTTTCCTCAGCAGAATCCAAGTGTAAATTCCTCTGAGTTTCCTGGTAAGTCTAGGGTCAAACACAGGGACTTGTGAAAACAGATTGCGGTGGTAATTTTTATGAAAGCCTCGCGGTAACCAGATAAATAAATTGTTGGTTTGTTGTTGATTGCGTTAACGAGAAAATAAACAAATGCAGCGGATTTGAGAAAAGGCAGTTGTGTGATAGATGCAATGAGTATGCGATGAACGGGTTGAGAAGATCTTTAGCTAGCGTTACTTGGGAATGCGTCAGACTATGCGACCATGTCTCTACTCTTATCCTATGCGATGATGAAAAATGCATAAAAGCAAGGTAACCGCATAAAATCATATCCTATCTCTAGGATGCATTCGATGCATTGATAACAAATAGTGCTCATTCCTAAGCTCCTATCTCTTGATTATGCGTTCTAACTTGGCTCTTCCGAGCCTAGATTCTAACTTGACCTTCCCAAGTCTAGATCCTGTCTTTATACTACCTTCCCGAGTATCTCTAATGGATGAATGAAGCATACATAATACAAGATAATCGCATAGCATGAAGATTCCCTAATTGTGCTAGCTAAATGCTTCTCAACCCATTCAACTGGTTTAGCTACTCATGCGTAAATAACAGAGAGTGAACAGATATAGAGAAGGAAATTCCATTTTTATAAATGAGTTTGAGTACAAAATTACAATGGAAGATATAGAGAAGGAAATTCCTTGCCGATCGAGGCTTTTACACTGAAATTCTATTCGGTTCTAAAGATGTTCCTGCTTCCGCAGGCGTCGGCCTTCTCTTTGCCCTTGAAGCTTCCGGCGCTCTCCCAAGCTTACCGGAACAATCTACCAGCACAACATCCTTCCTCGCGTCCGCCTTAAAATAAAAGAAAAGTATGAACAGGGACGTGCGTATGAACTTCAAACTTAAAGAAATGGTGAACTGGTGAACTGGTTAACCCCTTTTCTGAAAAATGCCCTTGGTATTTATAGAGCATCCATGGTGAAAGGCGGCTTCTCTCTCATGGTTGTACAGATGGGACGACTTTAATTCTTGACTGATGCGCCAAATAATTGTCACCGAAAAGCTGAATGTACTTGTGATTGTTATCGGCTGTCAACTTAATTCAGATTCGACTGTCATTAGCTTTCTGTCCCATCGCGATTTATTAGCCTTTCACCCAGATGCGCCCACCATATTGCGTTGACCAAGTTGTGGCAATCCTTCTTAGGCGAATGTTTGCGAACACAATCATCGCAAAGCCTTGAGGTGAAGTTGCGCTCGACTAAAGATTTCCTATGATTGCAATTCTTGCATTGTGTCAATGCATATTCTGCACAAAAATACAAAAATCAACTGTTCTAATGCGATGAACGCATGCGACCACGATATTATGAAATTGATGCTTAATGGACGCAAATTAACATATTTCATCAATGCAATCCAACATTGTTTAAGAACTTAGCACTATGATAACGTGCATTTCTGCCCGTTATCACACCCCCAAATTGAAACAATGCTTGTCCTCAAGCATAAGCTAAAGATTCCTTTAGCAAGTCAACCGCAATGTTCTTTTCCTAGATTTCTCAAGGGTACTTCGTTTAAATCCTATATACTAGAATTTCCTTAAGTCTTATTCAAGTATCTTCTTAAAATATTTCTAAGACCTAGGGACTGCAAGCTTACCTTTCAAAATGACTTTACTAAATTTCGGAACATCGCATGATTTATTTCAAAAAGAAAATTTTCTACCGGGGTGTCAAATGATTTTATCCTTGCATAAAAATTTTCTTCATTGATATTTTTTTTTTACCTTGTGCTGATCCAAGTGCCTTGCCTTCGTTTTGGCTTGCCCCCACGGGTGTCATGCGAACATCCAACTACGAGCAATGCACTCTTTTTCAGACTAAACTCATTCCTATTTGGCAATGAAGTTGCGGTCATTTATTTATGCGTTGATCTTGGTGACTTACTTTCGTTTTGGCTTGCCCCCACGTGTGTCATGCGGATATCCAACTATGGGTAAGTGCCTTTCACAATTTAACTCTTATCAACATAGGTTTCCCATTGCGTTGACAGTGGAATTGTTATTCTCAATTTTTTTTTTCAAAATAGCAAGGTTGAAAATAAATACCTCACCCCCAAATTTAAAATACGATAATGTCATCATTGCCAAAAGATTAAAATGAGTCATGCGATGTTCTTAGAATGCTTTGTAAAGAGAGTTTGAAAGAAAGCTAGCAAACCCCTAACTTCTAAAAATATTTCATGAGGTGACTATCTTAACACTAAGTTGACTCTAGTATATACGAAAGAAATAGAAGCATATTTTTCATCATTGAAATCATACTTGGCAAAGAAACAGCATGCGGTGACCTACTAAAGTTATCTATGTCAAATGATTGTGGTAATCAAAGAGGATGTGGTGATAAAGCTTTTAAAACTAACATGCAATGTGATAGCACAAAATTTGAAATAAAGATTACGAAGAGTACACCCCCAAATTTGCATTGTCGCTCGTATTTTGTATTGACGCATCCATCTTTGCGGTGATCTCTCTTACAAGGGGTATTCCGGGTTGGAAATCACCTCCGTAATATGCCGTAACTCGTTGTCAGTTAACCTTAAATGTGTGGCTTCCATCCTCAGTGATCAGCTCCATCGCACCAAGTGGGAATATTTATTTAATAATGAAGGGTCCGGACCAACGTGATTTTAATTTTCCCGAGAAGAGCCGCAGTCGTGAGTTGAAGAGTAAGACCTTTTGCCTGACTTGAAGGTTCTTACCGCATATGCATTTGTCATGCCAGCTCTTGGTGCGTTATTTATAAATCTTCGCATTTTCATATGCGTTGATCTTCCATTCTTCTAGCTCGACCAGTTGTATTTTTCGCGCTTCTCCTGCTTTCTTTAAATCGAAGTTTAGCTTCTTTACCGCCCACAACACCTTATATTCCAGCTCCAAAGGAAAATGACACGCTTTGCCAAATACCAACACATATGGGGACATGCCTATAGGTGTTTAAATGCGGTCCAGTATGCCCATAACGCATCATCAAGCTTTGTTGCGCAATCTGTTCGTGAAGGGCTTACTACCTTCTCAAGTATCAACTTAATTTCTCGATTGGACACTTCAACCTATCCATTCATTTGCGGATGGTATGCGATAGCCACTTTGTGGAGAATGTTGTATTTGCACAACAACTCCTTGATATTGCGTTTGACAAAGTGGGATCCTTCATCACTTATGATGGCACAGGGAGTGCCAAAACGAGTGAAAATATGTTTCTTCGGGAACTGGGAGACTACTGTCGCATCACTTGCGGCGCATGCTATTGCCTCTACCCACTTGGAGACATAATCGACGGCTAATAAAATGTAATGTTTACCATTCGAAGGAGCGAATGGTCCCATGAAATCAATCCCCCATATGTTGAACAATTAAAGCTCCAAGATAATGTTCATTGGCATTGCATTTTTCCATGAAATGTTACCTGTGCGTTGGCACCGATCACATTTCATTGCATAGTTAACCGCATCCTTGAACAATGTAGGCCAAAAGAATCCACTCTGCAAAACCTTAGTTGCGGTGCGCTACCCTCGAAAATGCCCACCATATGGTGAGTCGTGGCATTGCGATAATATGCGTTGTTGATCAGCATTTGGTACGCATAATCGAAAAATCTGGTCTACACCTCTTTTATACAGATTCAGCTCATCCCAATAATAATATCTACATTCATGCTTGAGCTTCTTTTGTTGGTGGTAGGTGTAATCTTTAAGAAATTGCTCGCAAACCAAATAATTGACTATATCTGCATATCAGGGCAATTCTTCTATATGGAACAGGTGCCCATCCGGGAATATGGCACTCACCTCAGACTCGTTGTGATCAACCTCAGGATTTTCCAGTCTAAACAAGTGATCCGCAACTTGATTCTCTGTCCTCTTCCGGTCAATTATTTCTATATCAAATTCTTAAAGGAGGAGAACCCATCTGATCAGCCTTGGCTTTGCATCCTTCTTTGTCATTAAGTATTTGATCGTCGAGTGATCAGCGTGGATGAGTACCTTTGTTCCCAACAGATATGCCCCAAATTTTTTCAACGCAAAAATTATCGCCAGGAGCTCTTTCTCTGTGGTGGTATAATTAGTCTGAGCAGGATTTAATGTTTTACTCGCATATGTGATGGGATGCAAGATTGTTTTTCTCTTTTGCGCTAAAGCTGCTCCCATTGCATACCCACTTGCATCGCACATGATTTCAAAAGGAAGTGTCCAATCCGGTGCAATCAATACGGGTGTGCTAATCAGCACATCTTTCAAAACTCTGAATGCGTTGAGGCAGTTTGTTGTCAAACTCAAATTTTCTATCAGCCTCTAATAACGCACTCAGTGGTTGTGCTATTTTAGAAAAGTCTTTGACAAATCGTCTATAGAATCCAGTGTGCCTCAAGAAGCTTCGTACAACCTTCACGCTAGTTGGAGGTGGAAGTTTTTCAATTGCTTCGATTTTTTCTTTGTCCACCTCCAACCCATCCCGGGAGACCTATGTCCCAACACTATGCCCTCCTTCACCATGAAATGGCATTTTTCCAGTTGAGCACGAAATTCGTCTATTCACATCTTTTCAGTATCTTCTCCAAATTGGCTAAACAGACTTCATAAGTGTTCTCATAAATAGAGAAGTTATCCATAAATATTTCCACAGAGTCCTCGAGATAATTTGAAAAATGGCCATCATGCACCTTTGGAACGTGCTTGGCACATTACAGAGGCCAAACGACATGCAGCGAAAAGCAAATGTCTCATATGGGCAGGTGAATGTGGTCTTGTCTTGATCTTCTAGAGCTATCATAATTTGGTTGTATCCGGCATAATCATTTAGGAATCAGTAAAAATCATTTCCAGCTCGACAGTCTAGCATTTGGTCAATGAATGGCAGAGGAATGATCTTTCTTTGTGGCTGCATTCAGCTTGCGGTAGTCCATGCAAATGCACGATCCAGTGATGGTTCTTTATGGTATTAATTCGTTGTGTTCATTCGGGACTACGGTCATGCCGCTCTTCTTCGGCACACACTGCATGGGGCTGACCCACGTGCTATCTACTATAGGATAGATAATGCCCTCATCTAGCCATTTAATGATCTCCTTCTTGACGACCTCCTTCATCGCAGAGTTGAGTCTGTGTTAATGTTCAATTGTTGCTTTATGGTCATCTTCAAGACGAATGTGGTGCATGCAGTACGTAGGACTAATTCCTTTAATGTCGGCAAGTGTCAAGCCAATTGCTCGCATATGCATTCCTTAGAATGCTCATCAACGCATTCTCTTGGTCTTTGTTGAGTGCAGAGGAAATGATAACTGGCAGCTTCTCATTCTGCCCCAAAAATGCGTACTTTAAATGGGTTGGTAGGGTCTTCAATTCAAGTGTTGGTGGCTCCACTAGGGAACGTTGCATTGTTTTTCTTTGATCTGTTTCTGTTGGTTCTACTTCTTGCTTTGCGATCATCTCTTCTTCCTTGTTTTTTTTGTTATGATCGCATTACAGGCAACAACGGATGCACTGACATCCTCTTCTTCATTCTTTTCATTAAACTTTTCTTCTTCAATCAAATTCTAGTCATCATCTGAATCATGCAGGTCTTCTTCATTCGGAAACTTCATGGCACAAATTATGTTAAATTTGAGCTTTTGTCCGTTGATGCTCAAAGTGATCTCCCCTTTATGCACATCAATTTGAGCACGACCCGTTGATAGAAAAGGTCGCCCCAGAATGATGGGCACATCTTTGTCGGCCTCGTAGTCTAAAATGATGAAGTCAGCTGGCAGGATAAATTTGTCAATGGTTATTAGCACATCCTTCACCTTTCCCACTGGATGTACCAGAGATTTGTCGACCAGTTGGAGAGTCACTATTGGGAGCACAAGTTGCCCCACGTTCAGCTGTCTAAAGATTGACAGAGGCATCAAATTTATATTGGCTCCCAAGTCACATAGGGCTTGCCCGATGTACAATCCTCCTATGGAGCAAGGAATGGTAAAGCTCCCAGGATCGCTCATCTTCGGTGGAATTATTGATTTGGAACTTTGCGTTAATGCCACCGTGGCAAATTTTCCAGCTCCTCTCTTTTTAGTTACCATATCCTTCAGAAACTTTGCATAGGCGGGCATTTCCTCAATCGCTTCACTGAAAGGAATGTTAACATGTAATTGCTTTAACATAGATAAGAAGCGTTGGTACTATACCTCTTAATTCTTTTTCTTCCTTAGTCTTTGCGGGAAAATGGGTAACTGAACTTTCATGGTTTCCGTTTCAGTTGGCTTTGAGGTCGACGCAACCTCCGGTTCTATGGCTTTTTTTTCTCTTTCTTCTTCTTGCGTCACCGCAATCTCAGGTTCAACCGCAATGGAAGTTGTTTGACTAAGCTCCTTCTTTTCTCCCTCCACAGTCTTCCCACTTTGCAATGTCACAACCTGACATTGCTCTTTACATGATCCCCCCGGGGTGCGTGGAAGTTCAGTTGAACTTGGCAGAGCCCCCTGCGGTCTACTCTTCAGCTCACTCGCAATCTGGTCCGTCTGTAATTCTAGATTGCAGGTGGACATAGCCTGACTTTGAAGCACCGTTTCGTTTTTCTCTATGTATTGCTTCAGTAGGCTTTCCAAAGAAGAGGATTGCGGTAGTTGTGAGCTACTTGCTTGATTGCTCGTTTGACCGTTGTTACGTGGGAAGAATCCTGGTGGCCCTTCTTTCTACGCCACAGGTTGGAAATTCTGTTGTTGATTCTTCCAAGAAAAATTGGGGTGGTTTCTCCACCCAGGGTTTTAGGTGTTCAAAAAGGGGTTATTCTTTACAAAGTAAACAGATTGTGGATTTTGCGGGCAATCTTCCATCGCATGCCCATCACTGCAAGTCGCACACCTTACGGTGTTTTGACTGATTGCATTGATTTGCCCATTTTGCAGTGTTGGGCTGCTGTTCGCAATTCCTTGTATTATGTTCATCATTGTGGTTATCTGGTTTTGTAGTGAGGCAATAGCACTATTATTTGCGTCATTGTCTTTGAGTCTCAATCTCTGGTCACTCTCTCTCCAATCTTCATGGTTCTTGGAGATGCGATCCAAGATATTCTTCGCCTCATCATACGTTTTATCAAGCAGACCACCAGTGACTGCCGCATTGGCAGCGATCTGCGAAGCAGGATTCAAACCATGATAGAAAATCTCCATTTGAAGGCAGTCTGGCAACCCATTGTGTGGACAGTTCCGGACCAACCTCTTAAACCTCGCCCAAGCATCGCTAAGCGATTCGTCCATGTCTTGTTCAAAATTTGTGATAAGTCTCTTTCGTTTGGCATTCTCAGTAGGTGGAAAATACTTCTTCATAAACTTTTCCACGACCCGTTCCCAAGAAGTGATCTCTCCGGCTCGAGAGAATATGCCCATTTCCTAGCCTGATCACAGAGAGAAAATGGGAACAACGTTAGTCGAACCTCTTCGGTAGAGATGTTCGGGAACACAAAAGTATTGCAGATTTCAATAAAGCTTGGGAGGTGAGCGTACAGGTCTTCGCCACGCCTTCCTCCGAATTGACCTGCAGTCTAGATCATCTGTAGCATCACCGGCTTCATTTCAAATCGGATTCCGTCGAGGATAGGCCTCATGATTCCTGGGGAGAAATCATAGAGGTTTCGCGATGCATAGTCCCTAATGGGTCTATTCCGATCATTTGCCAACAGAATTGGATTCGCCATGACATTGTTATCACTTGGTGCTCCATTTCCAGGCTACTCCGCCATCTCTTCTTTATCTGACTGTGGTTGCTGTTGGCGGTCTCTCAATCTCCTTCTAAATGTCTTCTCAATATCCGGGTCGTAATTCACCAGAGATTGAGAGTCTGCAAAGAAATTAGAAAAATTACCGTTAGCAAACTATTTTGCCGAAGTCTCCGGCAACGGCGCCAAAAACTTGATGCTTAGTTTTATGAAGTGGAAATTTGGATGATATACGTTGATAAAATTGCATTGTGCACTCAAGTTTCCTCAGCGGAATCCAAGTGTAAATTCCTCTGAGTTTCCTGGTAAGTCTAGGGTCGAACACAGGGACTTGTGAAAACAGATTGCATTGGTAATTTTTTTGAAAGCTTTGCGGTAACCAGATAAATAAATTGTTGGTTTTTCGTTGATTGCGTTAACGAGAAAATAAACAAATGCGGCGAATTTGAGAAAAGGCAGTTGTGTGATAGATGCAATGAGTATGCGATGAACGGGTTGAGAAGATCTTTAGCTAGCGTTACTTAGGAATGCGTCAGACTATGCGACCATGTTACAACCATGCACAGGAAGTCATTTTCCAATGCAAATGCAATGCTCCCAAGTCTAGGACGCATGTGTTGAATGCAAAAGTGTCCATAGAGCTTATCCCTAAGTCTCTACTTTTGTCCTATGCGATGATGAAAAATGCATAAAAGCAAGGTAACCGCATACAATCATATCCTATCTCTAGGATGCATGCGATGCGTTGATAACAAATAGTGCTCATTTCTAAGCTCCTATCTCTTGATTATGCGTTCTAACTTGGCTCTTCCGAGCCTAGATTCTAACTTGACCTTCCCAAGTCTAGATCCTGTCTTTATACTACCCTCCCGAGTATCTCTAATGGACAAATGAAGCATACATAATACAAGATAATCGCATAGCATGAAGATTCCCTAATTGTGCTAGCTAAATGCTTCTCAACCCATTCAACTGGTTTAGCTACTCATGCGTAAATAACAGAGAGTGAATGTAAGACCCTAACACTAAATCTAAAGTGGGAGGTTAAATAGAAAAATCCTAAGTAAGGATAGTGGGGCAAAGGGAGAAAAACATAAAAAATTATCCAAAAAGGTGACTAAAAATCTAAATGCCTATGAAGGGCTTAAAACATGTTGGATGCAAGAAGGCATGGGAGATGGAAGCAAAAAAACTTGAAAAATGGCTAAGGGTTTCATACAACCAACGGAAAGGCATACATGAGCCATGCGGACATGGGCAGGAAGCATGCTAGGCGTGCAGGCCATGCGTTGAAGCCAAGCGCATAGGCCATGCGCCAAGTGTCACAATCGCTCTTTCAGAAGCTTCTCTTAGCGATTGTGCGGCACTTGTTCCCGCTCACGAACAAGCCAGCCAACTCGATTACGGACTGCCGACGGCACACCGAGTGCCTCTTGCAACCTCCACCCCCGTTTTAGGGAAAACGGTTTTAGAAAACGGGTTTGGAGAAAAGGTTTTCGTAAGAAGATTTGTGAGTGTGAATAAAGAAAGAAAGATTGTAGTAGACTAGAAAGCAATAAGCAACAACAACGGCTTTATAGAGTACTACTCCGGGTATGAGGAAATGATGGTTAGTCTTATCCCCATATAGTGCATTCTGAACAAAAAGCCAACTGGCGCCCTTGCATATGCAAAAGGGCGAGTGGTCACTTACAATGAAAATGTAAAGAAAGCAAGCTAACTAAACTAATACAATACAGGACATGAAAATATGCTAGAAGGGGGTTGGATTGGGCATGCGGCCATGGGCAACAGGCCCTGGACAAGCATGACCGTTACATTCTCCCCCACTTAATTGGTTGACGTCCCCGTCAACCGACCTTGTTCAAAACCTGCGATGGCCGAAGCCGCATTCTTCAAGTTTTCGGCCTGCTCCCAACTGATCTCTTCATCGGGGAGATCCTTCCATTTCACCAAGAACTCTGTCAGTTCTCGTCTGGGTCTTCCACTGCGGCGCGTACGTTTACCCAAGATTTGTGCAACTTCTTTCTCAGCAAAACTCTTCATCGTGACTGATGGGCGCCTTAGCATGTTCCGCTGTCCATCCTCGGGTTCGGGATGATAGGGCTTCAGGAGGTTCACACCGATGACCGAATGAATCTTCATCCATGAGGGTAACTGAACCCTATATGAGGTTCTCCCGACCTTCTCAATTACCTCCACTGGACCTTCGTATTTCCTTACTAGCCGTTGGTCTCTCTGGCCTCGGAACTGAAACTGTCCCGGTCGTAGCTTGATCAGGACCTTGTCCCCAGCTTGAAACTCAAGGGCCCTCTGCTTCTTACCAGCCCATTTCTTCACTCTCCTTGATGCTCTTTCTAGGTAGGCGCGAGCTATCTCAGGGGTTTTGCTCCACTCTTTAGTGAAGTTATGTGTCTGAGGACTTTTGCCTGCATAAGGGTGGTCCACCAAGTGTGGCCTGAGTGGCTGTCTGTCGCACACTTCGAGGGCCGCCTTTCCGACCGCGGAACTCTGCTGGATATCGAAGCTAAGCTGAGTCATACCTAACAACTCGTCTGACTGTTTTCGACGCCCAGCCAATTCGGGCGGGGCCATCTGATATACCTTCCTGGCAGGCGGCTTTGCCCCTGGCAACAACTCGACCTCATGGTCAATCCCCCTTCGTGGGGGTAGGGACTTGGGCAAGCTTCTCGGCCTGACGTCTCGATACTCTTCCAAGACAAATAGGTCGTCTTGGGGGATCTCCTCCTCAGTGGACTCAACCGATTCTACTGGGATGGTCATGAACGTGGGTTCGTCGTGGGCCGGGCCCCTCTTCAATTGGAGGGCTGAGATCATTCTCACTCCATTTGGCCGCTTGATACTTGCTTGGACTACGGTCGGTGTAGATCCGGTAATGACTAAGCATTTGGCGAGGGGCACTGGTATGACTTTATGTTCAAGTAGGAATTCCATCCCCAGTACCACATCAAAATCATCCATCTTGACAATCACGAAGTCGACGAGGCCCTTCCAGTCTCCTAACTTTACCGGAGTTCTCTTCGCTATCCCCGAAATCGGTAGGGCTGCGGAATTCACAGCTTTCATCTTTCCTGCATCTCTTTCCCAATTCAAGTTCAGGCGGCGAGCTTCCGTTTCCGCCATGAAGTTATGGGTAGCCCCAGAGTCAACCATAGTGGTTTTGGCCGATCTTTGGTTGACCCAAGCGTCCACATACATGAGACCTTTCTCTAGTGGCTCCGTCGCCTTTCCCATATTCTTCTGGAGTGCAGACAGAAATTTCAATGCCCCCATCCTGGGATTCTCAATTTCTGCCGCTGGCTCGGTTACCGTCTCCTCTAGTTCGGCCTCGTTTCCGGAGGTAGAGGCTAATGTGGCTTGAAAAGCACTAAACGCGGTTTGATTTGGACATTCACGCGCTCTGTGTGGCCCTCTACATATGAAACAAGACAGGGGGCGATTGTAATTGTTATGCTGTTGTGGCGGCCCCCGCCAGTTGTTTCCTGATCTCGGTTGGGATGATTTACGGTCCCCCCCTGTGTTCTTGTCTCCTCCCCCAGGCCTGGGAGGGCTGGAACGGCTGTTTCTGTTTTCCTCATTTGAGGAAGTTGATTGCTTCCTCACATCTTGTGAGTCAGTGCTAAGGTCGTATAGTCGTTCAGCTGCCGCATAGGCAGAGGGGAGATTCTGTACTCTCTGTTCATATAGTTTTGCTTTTGCCCACGGTTTCAGCCCCTCCACAAAGCAAAAGACCTTGTCTTTTTCGGACATATCTCGTATGTCCAACATGAGTCCTGCAAACTGTTTTACGTAGTCCCTGATGTTACTTGTTTGCTTTAGCTCTCTGAGTTTTCGTCGAGCCAAGATCTCAACATTTTCAGGGAAGAACTGCGAACGAAGTTCTTGTTTCAATCTATCCCAAGTATCAATAGTGCAACGTCCTTCCTGTATGTCTGTAAATCGTGATCTCCACCACAGTTTTGCATCTTCAATTAGATGCATCGTTGCTATTGTGACTTTCGACTCTTCAGCCACTGTGTTCGTCGCCTTGAAGTATTGCTCAAGGTCGAAGATAAAATTTTCCAGGGCTTTCGCTTCTCGCACCCCACAGAAGGGTTTTGGTTCTGGGATTTTTATTCGGCTTACTGCCCCTGCGCCCCCAGGTGGGGCTTGGTTCCCTACCGCTCGGATGGTGAGATTCACCCTCGCACTCACATCCGCTATCTCGGCTCTGACGACATCCAGGGCCGATCGAAAGTCTTCAGATAGGTCGGTTACCATCTGAAGTATTGCTTTTTGGGAGCTGTCCAGCTCTTCGACACGCTCCTCTATGTGGGCAACAGAACCCGAGGAGCTATCGCCTCGTTCAAAGTTGCCGGACCGTACTGTTTTGGTCTCGAGGGTCTCTACCCTCATCATCAATTCTCTGACGGGTAATCCGTCTAGGCGGCCAACCACCGCATCAATTCCATCGGCTTTCTCGGCAACTTCTTGTAGCCGAGTCTCAAGGAAACGAACATTATCTGGGACCTCTCTCAGGTAGAGCATTTGTTCTTCTATCTCTACCAATCTGTCCACATGGGACTTGTTCAAGTTCTTCGTCGCCGACATGATCACTGATCTTCCCTCTATAAGCCAACCTGGCTCTGATACCAACTGTCACAATCGCTCTTTCAGAAGCTTCTCTTAGCGATTGTGCGGCACTTGTTCCCGCTCACGAACAAGCCAGCCAACTCGATTACGGACTGCCGACGGCACACCGAGTGCCTCTTGCAACCTCCACCCCCGTTTTAGGGAAAACGGTTTTAGAAAACGGGTTTGGAGAAAAGGTTTTCGTAAGAAGATTTGTGAGTGTGAATAAAGAAAGAAAGATTGTAGTAGACTAGAAAGCAATAAGCAACAACAACGGCTTTATAGAGTACTACTCCGGGTATGAGGAAATGATGGTTAGTCTTATCCCCATATAGTGCATTCTGAACAAAAAGCCAACTGGCGCCCTTGCATATGCAAAAGGGCGAGTGGTCACTTACAATGAAAATGTAAAGAAAGCAAGCTAACTAAACTAATACAATACAGGACATGAAAATATGCTAGAAGGGGGTTGGATTGGGCATGCGGCCATGGGCAACAGGCCCTGGACAAGCATGACCGTTACACCAAGCACGCAGCCCTGCATCAAGGACAAGCGCACAGGCCGTGCGTCAAGCGTGCAACCCATGTGTCGATGTGTATGCTAAACACCTTGCTTATGCGTCGAACGGGCAAGCAGGCAAGCAGGCAAGCCATCCTATGCATCGAAGCGCTGCCAAGTCTGCCGAGCAGCCATGGCAAAACATGAGGAAGCCCCTTGAATGGGACGCGGTTGAATGACATTGGACTTGCTAGCTCGACACTCCCTACATGGCAAAACAAACGATCGAAAAACACTCCATCCCAACCATGATGATTCATCTCCTTCCTCCTTTATCCTTTGACTTCCCCTTCTGATACTGTTGTTTCTTACCATGTATGGCGATAATCTCTGTCCATCATCAGGCACACGAGGACCAAACTCGAATCCATGGTCGACCGCTTTGATCTTCTTGTCTAGTGTTCTAGCAGGACCCGAATTGGGTTGTCCTCGGTCTTTGGAGTTCAAGTAGCCAGAAAAAAGGAGAGAGGTGACCCAATTACTTGTGTTACTCATATTAGGCTTCTCTCTGTGGATTCCCATGGCTGAGTCCCTATAATTCAATTTATGTCTCTCTTTATATAATACACTTGAATAAGTTGTTTATTCACTTGTAATTTGATTATAAACAAATATCTTAGTCTATTATGGTATTATATTTAGGAAATGGAAGTATGTCTTTCTCTCTCTACCACCGTCTTCGACTTGGTAAGCAAAACTTTTCATGGTGGATATATCAGAGTTTTGGATAATATTATTAATTATGCAGCTTCAATCTAATTGGACATGTTAGGTGAATAAACCAAAGATTGGGCTTTGGAATCTGAAAGACGTAACGAAGCATTTTGGACTACAATAATGCCTTCTCTCTTCGCTGAGGCCGTGTCATTTGATTATATTCATTATTATTTACCTAAATCGTAATGAAATATGGAACCAACAACTAAATCCATAATCAACAATTACAATTCGATTGTATAGTTAAAGATAATCAATCTAATTGTATTTGAAAATTGACTTTTACTATTACAAATATTGTTACACTTGTTGTAGGAGAATTTTGAATCAACCACAAATATTGTTGCCTATTGATAATAACAGTAACGATAAGAAGAGAATTATAGCAAACAATATAAATAAACCTCACTAGTAATCAAATTATATTTACAAAATACCTTATATTTACAAAATACCTAAGTAAATGTGATAGATTCTTGGTAATGAGACCAATCTGGTAAAGCCTAAGTTCTACTTTATTGGCTGCCTATTGGGTTTTCGTTTTAATACAGATATAACATTATATGATATTTGGCTACTTAGAATTACAAACTATTTTAATTTGTATTTGCAGTGGAGGGCCTCTATATATCCTATATTACATATATATTTAAGTTTAGATCACCACCAAGTGGTTTTACCTGAGGAATAGGACAAGCCCCAACTTTTCTGTGGCTTTTGTATCCTCTCTCTCTGTGAAGCCTGTTTTACCAAGTCTCCTCCTTCATCCTCGCCACTTTTCACCTATATATACATACATACACACATACACACATACACATATATATATAGATATAAGCAAGAGCAGATTGCAAACTACTTCACAAATCAAATCTAGAAGTAATTAAAAGAAAGAGAAGTATGCTTGAGAAGCTTTGGGATGATGTTGTGGCTGGACCTCAGCCAGACCACGGCCTTGGAAGACTCAGGAGAATCGCCACCGGCATCACAGGTAACATTTTTCCCCAAATCACATACAAAAAGGAAAAAAAAAAAAAGGTAAATCAAATGCATTGATATTCTAATTTCCATGCACTTAATCGATTCGGTTCAAGATACGGGAGAAGGACGAAAGTATCAGAGATCGCTGTCGATGCCGGCGAGCCCTGAAACCCCATCATCTCCGGCATCACCGCGTACGGCGGACAATGTGTGGAGGAGTGTGTTCAACCCTGGTAGCAATCTGGCCACCAAGTCTATCGGCTCCAATGTTTTCGACAAGCCTCAACCCAATTCCCCCAGCGTTTATGACTGGTAATCAATCAATATTCATCGTTGCATTTTTCACTTTTTCTATATATGAAACATGGTTTCATTTTCTTCACAGGCTTTACAGTGAAGGCACCAGGAGCAAGCACCGTTGAAGCTCCACTGACCGATGGTTGCATGTAAATACGTGCCATCGCCGATGTGTTGCCACGTGTCAAGCTAAAATTTTTGTCTTTTTATAATGACCTTAGCATTATCCTTAATAAAAGCAACTTTTGCAATAAGTTGCTCCCCTCTTTTGTAAGTTTTGCCTTTGCTGTGGTTAAATGATGCACTGTGGCATTCCTGATAATAACAAAATTTTGGCATTTTAATTCATGAATGAAACGTCTGGAAAATTTTGATTGCATGCAAATGATATAAACTCTAATAGTAGAAAAATTAACTATCAATTTCCATATATTACAATGAAATGGCGAGGGAAATAAAATTAGACTGCCTAATAAATATTTGAATAATTACGAACTAAGCAATAGAAAGTGAGCTGTACTTGTTACCCACGATTGAAGAGCGTCCAAGTTTAGTAAATTTGTGGGACATTTAACATTATAATGTAAACTTTTTACATTTATTTTTTTAATGGAGACGTGGTATGCTTGTTCTTTCAAGTCGTCTTCAGTAGTCAGCCCAGCTGTGATTGGCGCTACTTCTTCTGATATGCCAGAAGCTGTGCATGGTGAACTTGGGATCAACGGTATTGATCAATCGGGGTTGGTATAGAAAAAAACAAGAACATAACTTCGATTATGTTGTGGGCTATAATGTGAAAATTTTAGGAAATTTTACCAGTTGGCCACGAGTGGAGCGGTGGGCTTTAAGCTCTGATAAGGTTTGTTGTCCCCTCAAAACTTGAAAATTATCTTCAATGGGATGTGGAATCAAGGATTTTGAAACTAAAACATCAATCGAGGTTGAAGGCTCGATTTTGGGGTTCAGTTCTTGTATCAAAAACATATCAATTTCATCAGCTTGAAATCCAGTCTGACGAGCAACGTACTGTGAGAGAGAGAGAGAGAGATAAAGACGTAAACTGGGGTGTGAAAATATTAACTGCATGAAGGGGATTTGAAGACGAAATGTAAATAATTACCTGACGGAGGTGTCCGATTAACAAGGTCGGCCGACAGCAGAGATAGGGTTGCTGCAAATTGGGAATTATTCTCTGATCATAGGAAAATAACAGCAGGCGGACTTCATGCTGAAACCAACATGTAATTGTTATCCTTTGGAATTGAAAGAACAGATGGACTCACAAATCAATGTTCCCCATTGAATGAAATTTACCTCCTCACAATTGTTGTCTGAAGTCTGGAGATATTCTACCAGTGCTGAAATGCGGTTGTTTTTGACATTCTTGCTACTGCCCACACTCATGCTGCCATGTCTCGTGTGTCTCGTGTGGCTGCGCATGCCCCCTTTGCCCCAAACAAGCTTTGAAGATGCACCCTGGATTTCTCTATTGACTTCTGAGTCATTGTCTTCGCTAGCTCCATCTGAACAGGCAGCTAAAGGAGGTTGGGAAAACTTGGCAGCTCCTTGTGTCCTGAATCCTTTTGATCTCCGCTCGGGCCTTTCGGCCATTTGTTCGTCAGAAGAAGAATCTTTTACTCCATCTTCTGTAGTTGGATCCTCATTATCATCAGATGCTTGAAATTCAGCATCATTTCTGTAGCTCCTTTTCCCTCTTGATTGGTTGTTCCTGTAGTTATTTCCCTGCAATCTTCTGATAGATGGAGGGCGTTTCTTGCTAACTGCTTCGGATTGTCTACGCAAGGTCTGAGCTATGGAAGCTTGGATCTGTCCGGATAAACGGAATATTAATTACCTTGAAGAATTAGAAGAAAATTCTGTATAATTTTACTTTGGACATTCATAACAACTATAATTCACACGTGTGAAGCAATGAACTGTTTGAATGAGAGTAACAAACAGACCATAGTTTTGGACGACTCATAATTTTTGTCAATTAATGCACCATATTCTCAAAGAAAAAAAAAATTATGAACAAGTGAGCTACTTTTTTCCCAAATTAACCGTTTCCTTTTATGCTTCATGGTTAATTAATATGTTCCCTCAAACTCCCATTGCTTTTGACTAAATTCCTCAGCATCTCGTACACCCAATTCAGGAAAAAACAACACAAGGAAATATTTCGTCTCACCTGCTTATTGCGGACTCTCTCTTCTTCTCGAAAAGCAAGCTCCTACAGAAGTGAAATAAACAAAATAACTTCAGTTCACAGAACATAAATGCACACCCGAATGGAAAAGTACTTAGCTTGATGAATCAGGCAAATCATACATCTTCTTCATACTTCTCAATATCTGGATATAAAGCAGCAATTAATGAATCATAATTTGGATCATCTCTCAGTGAGCGGCGGCTAGCGCAATGAGTGCGGCAGGCGGGACATTCATTGTTGCTGCAAAATATATCAATTATGAGGCTCAGAAATGAACAAAGGATTGTTTCATAAGTCAAACACTAAACCACCATCTTTTTGTTTTTTATGTAAAGGATCAGGTAAGTGCATACCCTAGACGCATAGATTTGTCTATGCATTCTCTGCAGAAGCGATGCAAGCACTCCATCACTGTTCTTGTTTTCCGGATAATCCCTGCACACCCAAAGAATTGTTGGTTTCACATTATTTATAATCACGAAACAAACAATGTATATTTTTTTATGTAGTAATTTCTTGCATGAATGACATTAATATGGGGGAAAGTAACCATTTTTGTTTGGATTGCTTGTGTTTTTCATGTTTTGCATGCACAACTAGAGTGAATAAAATGCATCCTATCTTTCTTACAGAATTAGGTATAAACTAAAGTGTGTCTTTCACCTTAGAATTGCATCAAAACCCAGACACGTTTCAGAAAACACTGTTTAAAAATGAAAGTATCAACTATCAAGTGCAAGTTTAATACAGCAGCAAAGCAATTCGACCTTCATACCAAATGCCCCATTCCAATTCAAATTACAAAGATAAAAAATAACACATGAAACATCTTAAGCAATGTACGAAAGAAGATATAACTTTAGGATATTGATCGTAACATGAATGAAATACACAGAAACTGATATCCACACTTTCGCTTCAATATAATTCATATTTAACTAGAAAATATAAATGCAATAGTTGATTAGCAATAGAGAATCCAGTCATCAAGAATAACAAGTACAAAACAAAGAGTTAACATAAATCATACCCAAGCAGATTGGACATTGAACTTCTTTGCGAATATCCGAAAGTTTTACTATGATAAATCTGCACATATGAAAAATAGAGGACAGTAGTCATGGCCGAAATGGATCAAACAAGCGAAACACGATTCGATCTATGTTTGTTGCATGATAAACACTTGTTGCCAACACAGAATCAAAAATGAACGAAACCACCATTAACCGCTACCAAATGCCCTGGACAACAACCTTACGTACATATACACAATAATAGATATATTTGTTCGGAGAATCAGCCGCAGCTATGGCGGTGCCGAGAAAATTGGGGAACCCCAACTCCACCAACCTTTCTCAGAAAACGGCCGAGCGCGTTCTTATGAGCAGAAAAAGAAACTCATGGCACAAACTATTGGCAAGCCACGGTAGCACTGTAAATCGGCGTGGCTTATACCAAAAGATGGCAGTAGATTCAAGTAAACAAACATATTCACGAAGCAAACCAAAAAGATCCTAAAATCAAATCTAATCATAAAGCATGAAACAATTATACGGTGCAGGGACAACGTAATAATCAATTGATAATAAAACAGATGAAGGAAACTCAAAGATGAAAACGCGTGGAAGTAGTGAAGTAGAAGACGTACTTGTCTTTCTCTCCATTACTGGACGACGACGGGCTCCGATCGGATTCTAAAGAAGCAGCAGAAAATAAAGCAAAGAAACAAAAAGAAAATCACGAACTTAGAAAATTCGAAGGAAGGCAAGTAATGCAGAAAAAAATCAGAAGAAATCTTTCCTGCTTCGTTCAAAATACATATAAACGAAGTCGGAACAAAACATACCGTCTGCATCTTCATCTTCAGGGCAAGCAATAGAGCAATCACGGTCTAGTTTGAGAGGATCATCCTCAGATGACTCCGGAGCGCGCTTTTGTGCTGGCATTGCTTTCGTCTAAAGCAGAATTTCGAGTCGTGGAGGAAAAAACGGAAAAAGAAGGTTACAGAGTTGAGGCTAATTGAGGTGGCGGAGACGGTGGAGTTGTGTAAGATCACAGTCGATGATGAAACCGGCGACTGCGGTGGAGGTGGGCGACGGCTTGTGCCCGACCTTCACCAGCAAAGACTCTGGGCTTGGGGAAATTGATTGGTCTACAAACTGGCTTTCGTTAAATTAAACTTTGTTTTATATTATGAGCAGGCTGCAAGTAATATAATATGCTCCCATCTTCCTATCTACATAAAAAAAATATAATTTTTTTATATTTTTTTAAGGAAAAATTTGCCATGTGTCAACTTTTAATTAGGTGTGAATAGATACCGGCGCTGCACCTAAATTTTTTCCCTATATTATTGTCATTTTGCATTTTGTTATGATATTTTCCCCTTTTTCTTCATTCTGTAAGTATATTTGTGCTTTGAATAGACCAAAATTATTGGATACTCGATTCACCGACCCGACTCTAATTTCTAAAAAGTTATTGCTTTTTGTATTATTATTTTGGAATATGATTGTTTTTTAGAAGGACAATATGATTGTAACTCTCAGAAATCATGACAATAAAATTTTCTAGTTATTAGAATATTAACGTGTTGAAAATTATTTAGTTTTAGGTTGATAAGTTAAGCAAATATCTTAATCATATTACATGGGTCGAGTGAATTTCTATCTAGGTATGCGTCTTTAGATTGTTGTTGTATATTCAGCTCCTGACTATAGACTCCTTATTGTTTGATCCAATATTGACATAGGAGGATGAGAGGGAAATGACCATTCTTCAAGGTTAAGCTACCTTACCATACCGACTAAGCAAGTGAGATGGGTAGATCACCTAAATTGAGTGGGAGAAAGAAAGAAAACTATTGCACAAACCCTTTATTCGCCCTTCACTTAAGTTCATAGGGATGACTTCTCGTCTTCATTAGGGGTGTACATGGATTGGGTTGAAGGTATTTTTAGGACCAATTAGAAAATTCGAGTTGGTTGGGTTGATAACCCAAATGACCTAAATAAGGTTTTTAACCCAACCCAACTCTTAAAATTTGGATTGGGTTTGGTTGAGTTTTCGGGTTATAACTTATTTTTTCTTTTTAATTAAAAATATATAAATTTATATAACTAATAACTCAAATCTCATAAAATTCAAATGTTAAATACCAAATATCTATTATTTATTACAAACTCTAAACAAAAACAAATATCATAATTATTTTTTTAAAAAATCACAAATTAATTAATACAAACTAATCAAACTTTAAACAAAGATGTAAAATTCGGGTTGGGTTGGATCAACTCAAATATTTTTTAGCCAACTCACGGCCCAACTCAGTCCAACAAAAGTAGAAAAAGTTGAACCAACCCAACCTCTATATTTTGAGTTGAGGGATTATTTGAATACCCCTAGTCTCCATCTTTGCTTCTATTTTATTTTTGTTTCTGTAAAATTTTTAATTTAATTCTGTCGACCAAAGTAGATATTTTACGAAGCTCCTTGATTTAGTTTTCTTAAGAATAAATCACTAAAATAGATGATTTTTGTTCCAAAAAAAACATTTTAATCGTTAATTGTCCATATAAAAAACTCATTTCAAGAGAAAAATCTTGAACATTTTAATAAAAACTAAATATATTCCAAATCCATTTCAAATTGTGCAATTGTGATGTTTAAAAGTTTAAATTCAAATATTACAATATAGTCTCAAATTATTTAAAGTTAAAAAAATATATGAAGTATATGTCATCAACCAAAAAATTATTAAGTTTAAATATTACAAAATCTCTTAAATAGTTCAAACATATGTAATAATAACAATTAATCGGGGTGAGAAACAAAGAAAGGATGGAGAATGTGTTCTCTGTCTCTATCTTCATATGGTTAACGGAGAAAGAATTTACCTACACTTCCTCCCTCACTCATCATGTAAACAAGGATTTCATGCCCTATTATGGGCATGTCCCTATCGGGCCCATAAGGGCAAGAAAAATGAACATTCTTAATTATTATATGTATTACTTGTGTTTTTTAACCAAAGCACATTAGGACCATCATGCTCAAATAACCTAAAAGGATAAGAAAACCCTATGGGCTTCTCAAAACGAGGTCGAGCAACACTGATGACTACCTGATAAGGAAAGGAACTCCTTGAGCTAAGCACAAGATATAGAGTCCATCTATGTGATTTCGACCAACTAAACGAGGAACTAACACCATCTATGGTGGATGGCTAGAACGTATAAATACAAGACATCCTTTGTCCAATAATTAAAATGTATGAATAGAGAAATGCATCTCTCATTAAAGGTACATGGAGTTATCATGATTGAAGTCGATCTACGTTACTTACCTTTGATCTAATAATAACTTAATATAAGAGGTTGTTGGACATGATACCACACTAGTGTTATATTAACTTGCAAGAACAATAATCATCTAAGTCGATTGAAACGGTCAAACTAGTGCTTGGTTAGATTCACACATAATAATGTGTTTAATGTTGGGAATGACTTGAGCCAAGGCCCATAGCAAAAGTGAAGTGGAAAGGGAGGGAGTGTTGTCCCATATTAGAAAATTAAGCATTAACAAGAAGATATAACTTGTTGGAGTTGATGTCCTAAATCTCATATGTCTTGTAGTTTGTAAATACAAATCACATATCTAATCAAATAAGAGGTATTTTATTGACGTTTAAACTGCATTAATTCAATCTAGTAAACTAAGATCCAAGATTATTTTATGAAACTTAAACATGCATGTGGAGACATATAAGTGGATCAAGTTTAAGTGATAACCTAAATGATCTGTAGTAGATAGATAAGACTGGGTACCTTATCTTGGTGACACTATGAATACAACCCCTATATAAAGGTCTTGTATAAGACCGGACTACGAAATGACTAGTCTCTCTATATAACACCGTTACTAGAAGAGACTTACATTTCACTCTCATTGGCCTGGGAGGTGTTAGTTTATAGTTGGATTATAAACTGTTTGTTTAATAGAGAAATCAATGGTATCTAAGGAGTTAGAGGTAACTAAAGGGGTAAAACGATAATTAGACCCACCTATAGTTATGAGCGATTTGTAAAATGACTCACTATTGATTAGTTATATCCATGGATACAGAAATATATCTACAGTGTGAAGAGTGCACTATCGGTCTTTAGTGGAGTGACCAGTAGTTAATGAAGATTGCTTAATTTAATTAAAGAGTTTAATTAATTAATCTCATATCATTGGAGCTTCTAATCTGTAGGTCCATAAGGCCTTGTTAGCTCACTAAAGGATAAATAAGAGGAATGATTTGAATTGTTCAGGTCAATTGATGGAATAGCATTGAAATTAATATGATATGGTTAATTATAGATGTGATCTATAATTAAGAGAGAAATATTTGAATAAGATTGGTCAGATGCCAAATTCACCGTCACCTGTGAACTTGTGCCTATGTAAATGATATTTGTATGCACCGAACTAACTCTTTATACTAACTAGTAGTACAAGTAGCAAGTCTGGGGTTGAACCACAGAGAGCCGATTTGGATTCCTCGAAAATTGACGTTTGTAGGAAGTAACCAAGAGGGGGGTTTTGTGAAAATTGTGAAGTAAATTGCAAGAAAACGAAAAGTGCACGATGCAAACGGATGTGTGAATAATTAATTGAACAAAATACTTAGCTTGGGTAATTCTAGTTTAATTCGTTCCTTTTCAATTCTATCACAGACTAATCAAAAGATATGTGAGAATACTTGAATTAAAACTTAGCCCACTCGATTAGAATCCTAACTGGTAGTCTATAAAATCAAGTTAATTAAAGGAAAAGCGAGAATCCTCAACCAATCAATCAATCAATAGACATTAAGATCTAAGACAAAGCTAAGCCAAATAATTGATTTCCATCGTCTAACCAATTATTCGAGCAAGATTTATCTAAGTTAGAAAGTAAATGCTTGCTAAATAGAATCCCAATTTAACACAACAAACTAACTTAACCCTTGTTTCTAAGAGACGACTACCTAACGATTACAAATTAGGGCCAATCAAAGCAGTCAATTATACATGATAGCTAATTTGTCAGATTATCCCATATAAGACAATTGAAGAATATGCTCAAGATAAATTCTCATAAATTCATAACAAACTCATAGAGTTACATATCATGTCTCAAGAATCAAATTGGAACAAAACTAAACTAACAAACCCAAGCTAAGTTCTTACCCTTTAGCCATGGAACATCTTCAAAATCGATACAATGTTCAAAGGTGAAGAAATTATTACCAAATTCTGGTGAAAAGGTAGGCTAAAACCGAGCTGGAACAGAGTGGTGGCACTCAAAATTGAGTGTACGTGTTGTGATATAATCGGCGGACCTAAATGATCCTTTTATAAAACTGTTGTAGCATCACAACGCTAGGAAAAGTATTCCAACGCTGCGGTGCAAATTGGCCAAGCATCAGGTGACCGTCACAACACTGCCTCGATGTTGTGTTGCGTGTACGCTGAGGTTGAATGTCCATAAAATTACGTAGCATTGCAATGCTTTGGGAGAGCGTTGCAACATTACCTATTCTACCCGAGAGTGTTAGAGGTGCAACATTGACAAGCGGTGCAACAGTGGCATTGGGGCATCTCCGGAGCGTTGCAACGCTTGGGGCAGCGTTGCAACACTGGCCTACATCTGAGGATTTTGTTCAATAGCATTGAGCTAGTGTTGGACTTAGGTTTAATGAGAGCGTTGCAATGCTCGACAGGGCAACAACCTTCTTTCCTTCTTCATTTGATCATTTTAGCTCCTAACTTCATCATTTTAACGCCTTTTTATCCCCAACGTTTAATTTGACTGCTTGTATACTCGAGTCCTACTAAATAATCAATTTAACCAAATTAAGTGGCTAAAAAAACCCCGAGTTAAGTAGAAGAAGATAGCACATTTCTAGTGCTATCAAACACCCCCAACTTAAATCTTGATCGTCCTCGAGCAAGTTAAAATAAGCCATCATGCAAAAATAAACAGTTTGTCAAACTAGAATGTTCCTTACTCAAGCCTCAGTAGTCAACTAGAATTAATTTCACAATCAAATAGGTAATAAAAAAGAATTCCATCATTTCAAGAATGGTTTGAAAATTCGTTTTAAATTTTTTTATGCATGTTCAAGCTCAAAGTTATTTATTTTGAACAAGAGCGATCTTGAAATGGCCTTATGAATCTTCCATTTATTTTCCCCTACACTGTCGCGAAGGATCTGAAATTAGCTTTCCTAAATTCAAAGTGGTAATAACATCACAATGGATCGGTCAAAGTCTAATCATCCATTGCCCTTACTGCATGCTTTTCCTTCTCATTTTTTTATTATTATTTTTAAAATACAAAGGGAAAACTTAATCAAGGAAACCGACTTTCGTTTTGGCTTGCCCACATGGGTGTTATGCGAGTCATCCAACTACGGGCCAATTTTCCTTCAAAAGTACCTAAGCTTACTCATTTCCCTAGGATACTTTAGCTCAGAAGAAAATCACAGGTGTCATGGCTGCCCCAGGTTAATCATACCCTTAAAGAAGAGGAGTAGACCTTTATATATGCATATATGAAAATTCTCTCTCTTTTTTTTTTTACTAGGCGACGGTGATATCAATTGACTACATCTCAAAGCATGCATTACTAAATTAAATCGTGGTAAGACTAATATCTATCACGAAGGCCTATCAGAGTGACAACAAACTTATGGCTTCATAATTCAATTCTAAGCAAGCATACAGGGTCAAGATAGATATGCAAAGACCTTGGAGATGTAATAAAAAAAAATTAAGCAAAAATTTCAAAAATATCATGAAAATTATGAATCCTTTCATCCGACCTATTCTAATGCAAAAACGATTCGTACGAATGTGTCATACACTAGTCATCGCAAGGAACAAAATAGCAAGACAAACTACACAATCAAGCAAACATTGTCCGAGCTCAAAGCTCAAGGACCCTAAATAATATCATCATAAAAAAAAATCAGCACAATAATCGCCTAAAAATCCAAACACCCTACCCCTAACTTTTAAAATGCACATTATCCTCCATGTGATCAAAATAAAACACGAGGGATCAGAATACTTCCCTAGACAATGGAGTGAAGGAAGGATGCTGGACACTCAAATCAACTCCTTTGCACCAAAATCCTAGCAAAACAAGAATGATAGAAAGAATTAGGCTCAATAAAAAATAAATGAATTGAAATCTAAACTAAGAAAGCAAGAAAATTTAAAGCCTGGCTGCATCCAAGAAGCGTAAATATTTATGGTCGGTTTCTCGACCATGACGGCAATTTCAAATGTAGACCGGTGAGTCCAACTGATAGGCAATGTTGAAGCAATCCAAAGGCTTGCCATCATGGAAGACCTTCAACCTATGCCCATTAACTTATATAACCTTTCTTGTCTCAAGATTAACAATGTCTACTACACCATAAGGATAAACGTGAGAAAAATCAAATGGGCCAAGCCACTTGGAACGGAGTTTACCAGGCATAAATTTCAACCGAGAGTTATATAGAAGTACCTTTTGCCCTACATGAAACTCCTTGGGTGCAATCATTCTATCATGAAGATCCTTCGCTCTTTTCTTATAAATCAGAGAATTATCAAACTCCAACTTGAGCTCTTCCAACTCATGAAGTTGTAGAAGTCTGGCCTCACCAGCTGCCTCTAAATCCCAGTTGCACTTTTTGATTGCCCAATATGCCTTTGTTGGATTTCAACTGGAAGATGGCAAGCTTTTCCATAAACCACCATGTAGGGAGACATCCCAATAGGAGTCTTGAATGTCGTCCTGTAAGCCCACAAAGCGTCGTTAAATCGAAGGCTCCAATCCTTCCTTCATGGGTTGACCACCTTTTCCAAAATGGTCTTCACTTCCCTGTTGAACACCTCTGCCTGCCCATTAGTTTGAGGGTGGTATGGGGTGGCAATACGATGTTGAACACCGTACTTCTTCAATAAGGAGGCGGTGACTCGATTGCAAAACTGTGATCCTTGATCGCTGATGATTGCCTTAAGGAAGCCAAACTTGCATAAAATGTTAGTCTTCAAGAAACCTGTAACCACTTGGAAACATAATCCACTGCCAATAAAATATATTTATATCCACAAGAAGAAGGAAAAGGTCTGATAAAGTCAATCCCCCAAAATCAAATATTTCGCAGAAAAGAATAGGGAAGTGGGGCATCTCATTCCTATGGACAACCCTCCAGATTTCTGACAACGTTTACAAGTTTTACAAACGAAGTATGCATCCTTAAATAATGTGTCTGCATATAAACCAGAATCTAAATCTTTCTTGGTGGTTCCCTTGAGACTGAAGTGCCCTCTACATGCATGCTTATGACAAAATTCTAGAACAGAAAAGAACTCGTCATTAGGGAAACACCTTTTAACTACCTGATCAGCACAAAATTTCCACAAAATAGGGTCCTCCCAAACATAATAATTTGATTCACTCTTAATTTTATCCTATCTATACTTATTCATTCCAAAAGGGAACTTACCAGTGGTCAAGTTATTCACAATATCAGCATACTAGGGAGTCATAGAAATACCATCTGTCTGCATCAATGTGTGGTCAAGGAAGTCTCCATCAGAACTGAGACAACCTCCATCTGCTACAATTCTGCTCAGGTGATCGGCAACGAAATTCTCGCATCCCTATTTGTCCTGAAGTCTCAAGTTAAACTCCTGGAGGAGAAGAACCCACCTCAGCAGTCTGGGCTTGGACTCCTTCTTTGACATTAGGTAGCGCAGAGTTGCATGATCAGAAAAGACAATAACCTCAGGTCCAACAATATAAGAGCAAAAATTTTCTAAAGCAAAAATAACAGCTAAAAACTTCTTTTCTGTTGTGGTGTAGCTGCACTGAGTTGGGTTGAGGGTCTTTGAAGTATAATAGATGACGTGATGTTTCTTATCAGCCTTCTGCCTAACACTGCTCCTACAACATGGTCACTCGCATCACACATGTTCCGAAGGGAAGATCCTAACGAGAAGCCTGAATAACCGGAGTACACGACAAGGCATTTTTCACACATCAAAACTTTTCCTACAATCATCATTGAAATCAAAGGCCACATCCTTTTGAAGAAGAGAAGTCATCAGTTGAACAATCTTGCTAAAGTCTTTTATGAACCTATGATAGAAACCTGCATGACTAAGAAATGAACGAACCTCTCTCACATTTGTGGGGTAAGGGAGCTTAGCAATAATATCAACCTTGGCAGGGTCTACCTCTATTCCATGCTCAGATATAACATGTCATAATACAATGCCACGTGAGACCATGAAATGACACTTCTCAAAGTTAAGTACCAAGTTAAACTCAATGCATCTTTCTAGCACCCTAGACAAATTAGACAAACAATCAGCAAATGAGTCTCTATACATAGTAAAGTCATCCATAAATACCTCAATGCATTTTTCAATAAACTTAGAAAATATGGACATCATGCAACGCTGAAAGGTGCCAGGAGCATTACATAGTCCAAATGGCATTCTTCTAAAAGCGAAGGTACCATAAGGACATGTAAAGGTCGTATTTGGTTGGTCCTCCTGGTTAATCGGGATCTGATAGAAACCCGAAAAACCATCAAGAAAATAGAAGAAAGGCTTACCAGCTAACTTTTCAAGCATTTGATCGATAAAGGGAATGGGGAAGCGATCCTTTTTAGTTACAACATTTAATTTTCTAAAATTATACACATTCTCCACCCATTCTGAACCCTAATAGGAATTAGACTACCCTCAACATTTTTTACCATAGTAATACCCATTTTTTTAGGCACTACATGAATAGGACTAACCCATTCACTATCGGGAATAGGATAGATAATACCTGCATCCAAGAGTTTAAAGACCTCTTTCATTACTGCTTCCTTCAAAACAGGTGATGCGTTGATTTATGGTGCGATGATGTGTGTATGCGATGATGTGTGGATGCAATAATCATACAAGTTTTCCTAACAAAGCCCAAGTATAAGCCTTCTTAGGTTCTTGGTAAGTCCAGGGTTGAACATAGGGACTACTAAATAGATATACAACAGACTCTCTGATTCTATTACGGTGGTGAAAAAGAAGTAGATGGTGTTTTGATTTAGACTTTCCTATGCGATAGAGTTGAACACAGAGTGATGAAAGCATAGAGTTATAACAAGTATGCGATGAAGAGGTTGAGAAGAGATTTAGCTAACATTTCTCAAGATTGTGTACAAGTTATGCGATCATGCTATACACAAATATTAGTACTACATTTCTCAATGCATAATGCCACATTTCCTATTTCTAGGACACATGCGATGTGTATGGAAAGCAGTAGATAGTACTTATTTCTAAGTTTCTACTCTTGCTTATGCGATCTAATCCGACTCTCTCAAGCATAGATTCTATCTTTAGACTACTTTCTCAAGTACTTCCAAATGATGAATGACGCGTACATAACACAAGATGATTGCATAAAATGCATATAGCTTAAGTCATGCTAGCTAAGTACTTCTCAACCCATTCACAAATTTAGTTACTCATGCATGGTGTGGAGAGACTGAATATAGATCGAAATGAATATTCCATTTTTGCAAATAAAATATTGAGTACAAAATAACAAATGGATTGAGAAATAACAAGCCAGGTAAGCAATGTCTTGCTTTCTGTGGCCTTTTACACTGCTTTTTATCACTTCAACTCTGTTTCAGTTTGCAGACTCTTGCTCTCACAAGGATTGGACTTCTCTCCTTTGTATTATTTTCTGGCAATTTCTCAATCTATCCGGAAAGCGATTTCTCTCGGCTTTGCCTCGTCTCCTTGCTCTCTCTCCATCTCTATATGTATATGTATATTTTTCTCTCTCTCTGGTAGCATTGGGTATTTATAGATTTCAAGGTGAAGCAACTTTTTTTACTAATGATTGCAAAGATGGGCAGCATTAATTTCCCTACTCTGCTGCGTCGTCTAAAAGTCACCGAAAGTTCAATGTACTTGCAACAGTATGGTTTTTACGGCTTGTTGATGCGTTATTTTATGAGGTGGAATTATGGATGAAATGGGATGAAGAAAATGCGTTGAGCACTCAAGTTTTCTCAGTGGAATCCAAGTGTAAACCCCATTGAGTTTCCTGGTAAGTCCAGGGTCGAACTTAGGGACTTGGGAAAACAATATGCGGTGGTAATTTTTCAGAAGACTTTGTGGTAACCGGTAACTCGAATAGTTGTTTGGTTTGTTGTTGCGGTAATAAAAATAAACAAATGCGGCAGAGTTTCGAAAAGAGTTGATAAAACAGAAGATGCGATGAGTATGCTGTGAATGGGTTGAGAAGGGTTTCGGCTAACACTTCCTAAGATGTATTCATGCTATGCAATCATGCAACACACATACAATAGTAAACCATCTCTCGATACGAATGTTATGGCTTCTAATGCTAAAACACATGCGATATATGCGATAAATCTATAGAACCTACACATAAGCCTCTATTATTATTTATGTGATGACAAAATGACACACACACAAATAAGACAACCACATAATATCATACCTATCTCTAGGGTGCATGCGATGTAGGTTGACAAACAGAGCTTATCTTTAAGTCCCTATCTCTTGTTTATGCAGATCTAATCTTGCTCTCTCGAGTCTAGATTCTAACCTAGCTCTCTCAAGTCTCAGGTTCTTTCTTTAGACTCTCTCTCGAGTAGCTCTAAAGGGGTGTTGGGCACAACATAAAACAAGATAATCGCATGCGATGAAGATCCTAGGTCATGTTAGCTTAGTTCTTCTCAACTCATTCGATAAGTTTAGCTACTCATGCGTGCTAAGAGAGTGAACAGATGTAGAATAAGAACTTCCATCGTATAAATATAAAGTTGAAATACAAAATAACAATGCAAGAAGAGAATAAAAAGTCTGGTAGCAATCCCTTGCTTCTCAGGCTTTTACACTGTCTTTTCTACTCTTGTTCAAAAGATAGTCTCGCTCTCGCGAGAGTTGGCCCACTCTCTGCTTTCTACGCCTCTGGGTTCTCTCTCGAGTTACCCTAAGCGATCTTCCAGTGTCTCTTCCCTTTTCTTGCTCTGCCTTAAAGTAAAAAGGAAAACTATGGAGAAAATTATCTAAGTATCAGAACTGTTGAACTTGTGAACCCTTTTTCTGAAGGATGTCTTCGGTATTTATAGAGCTTCAGGGTGAAGGGCAGCTTCTCTCTTATGACTGCACAGATGGGATGGCTTTAATTCTCTGACTGATGCGCCGAATATTTGTCATCGAAAAGCTGAGTGTACTTGTTTTCGTTAGCGGCTTGTCAACTTAATTCGGATTCGACTGTTATCAGTTTTCTGTCCCATCGTGAATAATTATGCCTTTCACCCAAATGCGCCCACCAAGTTACTTCGGCTCTATGCGGCAATCCTTCTTGAGCAGATGTTTGCAAACACAAATCACTATAAAGCCTTGCGGTAATGTTGCGTTCGACCGTTGATTTCTTGCGATCGCGCTTTTCGCCTTGCATCAACATATATTCTGCATAAAAATACAAAAATTAACTGTTTCTATGCGATGAACGCATGCGACCGCAATGTTATGAACTTAATATTTTTTGGACGCAATCTAACATATTTTATCAACACAAACCTTCATTGTTTAATAACTTAGCACTGTAATAACGTGCATTTCTGCCCGTTATCACACCCCCAAATTTAAACAATGCTTGTCCTTAAGCATAAGCTAAAGATTTCCTTTAGCAAGTTGACCGCAAATCTCTTTTCCTAGATTTCTCGAGGATACTTCATTCAAATCCTATACACCAAAATTTCCTTAAGTCTTATTCAAGTCTCCTCTTAAAATATTTCTAAGACCTAGGGATCGCAAGCTTAACCTTCAAAAGGACTTTACTAAATTCCGGGACATCGCATGATTTATTTCAAAAAACTTTTCCACCGGGGTGTCAAATGATTTTTATCCTTGCATATTTCTTAACATTATTATTATTATTATTATTATTTTTCTGACCTTGTGCTGATCCAAGTGCCTTGCCTTCATTTTGGCTTGACGTGTGTCATGCAGACATCTAACTACGAGCAATGCGCTCTTTCTCAGACTAAACTCATACCTACTTGGCAGTGAAGTTGCGGTCATTTATTTATGCGTTGATCTTGGCGACTTACTTTCGTTTTGGTTTGCCCCCACGTGTGTCATGCGGACATCCAACTATGGGTAATTGCCCTTCACAACTTAACTCTTATCAATCATGGGTTTCCCCATTGCGTTAACAGTGGAGTTGTTATTCTCAATTAATTTTTTTTTTTCATAAAGCTAAAAATAGCAAGGTCGAAAAATAAATACCTCACCCCCAAATTTAAAATGCGGCAATGTCCCCATTGCCAAAAGATTGAAAGAAGTCATGTGAGGTTCTTAAGAAGTTTGGTAAAGGGTTAGTTTGAAATAAAGCTAACAGACCACTAACTTCTAGAAATATTTTATGAGGTGACTATCCTAAATTTAAGCTGACCCTAGTGTATATGAAAAAAATAGAAGCATGTTTTTCATCATTGAAATCATAATTGGCAAAGAGAAAATCGTGCAGAGACTTATTAAATTTATCAATATGGAATGATTGCGGTAATCAAAGAGGATGCGGTGATAAAATTTCGAAATTAAAATGCGATGCGATAGTGCAGAATTTGGAATAAAATCAGGGAAGAATACAACCCCCAAATTTGCGCTGTCGCCCGCATTGTTTGTTGACGCATCCTGCTTTGTGGCAATCTATCTTCTTTGGATTGCGGTGACAGAATAAGATAAGTTGCTTCTTCGTGTAACGCCTCTGCAATTGTTCGCCTCAATCGTTGTAAGAAAAACAGTGAGAGGGTCAAATAATATTAAACAAAACAAACTCTTTTACCACAATCCTTTTTTTTTTTTTTTTTTTTTTTTGTAGTAGAATAGATAAAGAACTAAAAAGATGTAGTGAAACGAAAATTCTGAGTAGTAGAGAAAAGTTGAGGATTTCATGATTCCCAAAACTTGCGTCCCTGATGAATTTAGATCATCTGATAGCGCAGTGACCACCTACTTCTTTCTTATTAAGAGTTTCTCAATTCCACGGAGTCGACTTGGCGATGCCAGCCTTCTCCGTGATACGCTTTTACTCGCTGCCCATTAACTTTTAATATGTTGGTTCCGTCATCATTAGATAATTCGACCACACCATGCGGGAATACCTTTCTAACTATGAATGGTCCGGACCAACGTGATTTTAATTTCCCAGGGAAAAGCCGTAGTCGTGAGTTGAACAGTAAGACCCTCTGCAGACTTGGAGGTTCTTGCTGCATATGTGTTTGTCGTGCCAGCGTTTTGCGTGCTCCTTGTAAATCTTCGTGTTCTCATATGCGATGATCCTCCATTCCTCCAGCTCGACCAATTGAAGTTTTCTCGCTTCTCCTGCTTTTCTCAAGTCAAAGTTTAGCTTCTTCACCGCCCACAATGCTTTGTATTCTAGCTCTAGAGGCAAATGAAATGCCTTACCGAATATCAATGCATACGGGGACATACCTATGGGTGTTTTAAATGCAGTCCGGTATGCCCACAACGCATCATCAAGCTTTGTTGCCCAATCCTTTCGCGAAGGCCTTACTACCTTCTCAAGTATCAGCTTAATTTCTCGATTAAACACCTCGGCCTAACTATTCGTCTGCAAATGGTATGTGGTGGCCACTTTGTGGAGAATGTTATATTTGTGCAGCAGTTCCTTGACAGTATAATTGACAAAGTAAGATCCTTCATCACTTGTTATGGCATGTGAGGTGCCAAAACGAGTGAAAATATTTTTCTTCTGGAATTGAGAGACTACCGTCGCATCGCTTGCGGCGCATGCCACTGCCTCTACCCACCTGGATACATAGTCGACGGCTAACAAAATATAATTTTTGCCATTCGATGGAGGGAATGGTCCCATGAAGTCGATACCCCATACGTCGAACAACTCAAGCTCCAAGATAATGTTCATAGGCATTGCATGTTTCCATGAAATGTTACCTGTGTGTTGGCACTGATCACACTTCTCATGTATTCAGCTGCATCCTTAAACAATGTTGGCCAAAAGAATCCACTCTGTAAAACCTTAGCTGCAGTGCGCTGTCCTCCAAAGTGCCCACCATATGGTGAGTCATGACATTGCGACAATATGTGTTGTTGAGCAACATTTGGTATGCATAGTCACAGAATCTGGTCTGCCCCCCTTTTGTACAGATTCGACTCATCCCAGAAATATGATCTGCATTTGTACTTGAGCCTCATCTTCTAGTGTTCAGTATAATCCTCTGGAAATTTCTCGCAAACCAGATAGTTGACTATGTCAGCGTACCATGGCAATTCTTCAATAGGGAGAAACTGTCCATCTGGGAACATTATACTCACCTCTGACTCATTGTGATCAACCTCAAGGTTTTCCAATCTGGACAAGTGATCCGCAACTTGGTTCTCCGTCCCCTTGCGATCAATTATTTCTATGTCAAATTCCTAAAGGAGGAGAACCCATCTGATCAACCTCAGCTTCACATCCTTCTGTATCATTAAATACTTTTCGCCGAATGATCAGTGTGGATGAGTACCTTTGTTCCCAGCAGATATGCTCTAAATTTTTCCAACACAAAAATTACCGCAAGTAGCTCTTTTTCTATGGTGGTGTAATTAGTCTGAGCAGGATTCAACATCTTACTTGCATATGCGATTGAATGTAAGATTGTTTTTCTCTTCTGTGCCAGAGATGCTCCCATCGCATACTCGCTTGCATCGCACATTAATTCAAAAGGAAATGTCTGTAATGGTAAAATTTGATCTTTATGATATTACACAATGTATGGATGATTATAACGCAAGTTTATGATATATGTTACTACTTCTAGATGTATGCATTATTAATGAAATGCCGATAGTATGCTATGCGTTGTCGCAAGTTTCCTTGCGTTGAAACCAAGTATAATTTCACCGCAAGTTTCTCGGAGTGATCCGAGGTCGAACACAGGGATTGTGTAGTTAATGCATTACGTTCGTGATATATACGACTGGGGGTTTTTCAATTAATAAAAAGTGTGTGTACAGGTATTTAAAATTGCGATAAAGTAAAGTTACGGTAATAAAATAAAGTGCATAAAAGTAAACCTAAGCTAATATGATACAAGATACAGGATGCTGATACATGATACTGAGTTTGAGACTGACTGTGAAGATTATACAAAGGGTCGTGTTATACGGTGGCAAGTCTTTATGTATGAAACAGAAATAGAAAGGGTAATTGATATAAACATTGCAAGTTTATTAATTGCGTTAAAGATATAAATACGGTTCCGCTTTCCCTTGGCGTACACCTCTAGGTGATCGGCCGTGTTCCCATATCTCTATGGTGAACATGGATGAACGTAATGAACGCAAGGTTGCTTCCATCTCTAAGAGTACTTCTCGCTTTAGTTAACGCATTCTTCTAACCTTCTCTTGACAGGTAAAATGGCATCTTCACTTCTGCTCTCACAGGTAAAGATGCCGTCTAACATGCTTTAGCTAAACATATTTATTTCTTTAGCACAGATTAATTTACTTGTTAAATTCATGCTAATTACCAATGGATTAAGAAAATATCATGGAGAAAGTGATTAATGGAGGAACGAGAATAGACAGAAAGATGGAGATGAAAATGATCATGACATTCAATACTAATATTTAGCGTCTGATACATGGTGTGAATGATAGACTAAGAAGATGAATACAATTGATGATAAAGAGATAGAAACAAATACAGAAAAGTGCCAAGGTCTTGACACAGATCTAGATGATGGATTTTCTTACCGGTGGATGGAGTGAATGTAGAGAAGAGCTTCCCTCTCAGGCTTGCTCGTCCGGTAGAAGTGACCTTAGTACAGAGCTTCCACGGTAGAGATTGAAAGGATTTGCCCTGAGACTCACCTCTCGGCCTTGTCTCTTAAATCTTCCTGGATCTTCTCCGATCGGCTCTTCAGACCATTCTCTCTCTTAATATACAAATATCAAAATATGCCCATATCAATTATATTTTCCAATAGAATTTTAGAGGCTATTTATAGGCTCATCTTTGACTCTCTACAGTGTAGACCCCACTTTATTGTTATGGCAATTCCGGAAATGGTGGAGTGAATATTTCTTCTGTTACGCGATCAATCCCGTCAGAAATACACAACGGTCAGCTGTACACGTGTCTGGATCCTCCACAATTGCGTTGCTCTTTTGCATCTTTGATCCTTTGTCCACATGCGGTGTTGTTTTTTATTACCGCATGCGGTTGAGATTGCGGTAATTGCTTAGCTCTTGATCGATTGTCGCATGCGCCGTCATTGCGTTGATCATCTATTCATTTCTGAATGATTGGCGTAATGCGACGTATATGCGTTGTTCTTTTTATCTTGAGCCATGAACGCATACGGTGACTTGATTTCCTGCAAAATAGACTTGAAATATTCTTTTCTACCATCGCAATGGTGTCAGTTGGTATATTGACGACAATTTATAATTCTTGCATTTTTTAGCTAATTTCCATACAATTGACGCAACTTTCCTTTCTTTTGGCTGCAATATCTAAATAAAGTAGTATAAATAACTTGTATTTCTACAAGTTATCACACCCTCCAAATTTATATATATGCTTGTCCCCAAGCATATCTTCTACTAAGGCAATATTGCTCAATTTTTATCCTAAATTTTGTGTCGATTGGTTGCTCCGAATGCTCCACCTAGGCACATTACTTAACATCGCAATTTCTTTCTATCCTTGAAAATTCATAACAAAGCCCTACTTTATTCTTCTATACTACAAATTTCTGCTAAAAAATGCTTTTCTAGTTTTAAAAAGAATGTTTACCTCTTTTTGTCAAAACAACTTGATGTGTCTGGATGCGGTGGTCAAACTTTGCGTCATTTATTAGAGGCTGTTGATCATGATTACACCCTTCGTTTTGGCTTATTCCCACGGGTGTCATGCGAACATCCAACTACGGTTGTGTGCCAATCTCAACTTTAACTCATGCATTTCAGAGGAGTTGTTTCTTGCATTCTTTTATTTTTCTTTCTCATTTTTTCTTTTCATATTGCGTTGTTCTTGAAAACTGACCTTCGTTTTGGCTTGCTCCCACGGGTGTCATGTGAACATCCAACTATGAGCAGGCTCATTTCATAACTTAACTCTTATCAGGTTGGGATTGTTTTTTAGGTTTTCCTTGCGCTGACGTTGGAGTTTATATGAATTTTTCTTTTTTTTTTAGATGGAATTAATGCGTGCATTTTTCTTAATGACTGCATCACTTGATCTCATCTGCTCAGACCTTCCCCACCCCCAAATTTAGAGATGCGCAAGGTCCTCATTACATTGTTTGGACAGAATAGACAAACACTTAGACAAAATTTCAAAAAAAAAAAGAAGGTTTGAGCAGAATTTTGAAAGATAAAAGGTAAAGTAATGTTATAGCTACGAATTAACTAAGTGTTAGTCAGAAAATACAAAGTTTGGGAAATGTTACTAAGTGTATGCATATTATACATCATGGCAGCGCAATGAATAACGCAAAAGGAAAGGTCAAGAATATCGCAAAGTTGACAAAGGATGATAAAGAAGAGGCACAGGCATATAGAGAGAATTGCTACTCAGTTGTATTGAAAATTAACTAAGTATACAAAGAATTACAATTAACGCAATACAAAAATTTGAAGTACGTACACAGAATCAAAGAATTTTGATAAACCTAGAAAAATAATGAATTGTAGTTATTTTTTGAATTTGATTCAGATGGGTGCACGATTAAAAACTACACCGCGCTTCCATTAACGCAAATACATTTTTGCTGAGGACTGGCAACAACGCACGTATTCCCGCAAACAAACCCCTTAACTCAATGCATCTCTGGAGGACAGGTGCACGGTATTTCTATCAGTGCAACATTACCTCGACATAGTGCATCTTCGCTAAGGATGGGCAAAGAAAACATATGAGCGCAACACACCCCTCAACGCAATGCATTTGGGTGTAATGGATGCAAAGTGTATCTTATTGGCACAAGATGCACCCATTATCGCAATGTATACCAGATGTTGATTGTTTTATTATTAAAATTTTATTTTTATTTTTTTTTTTGTCATCAATGCAAGCCACAAGGACCTTGCGATAATAATTTTCTTCTTATTAAACAATCATTCACCAAGTTTAAGAATAACGCATTTATGACAAAAAAGTTAAAGAAATTAAACAGAGTTCAGAAATAAATGCAAGGGAATTAAATGAATCATAAATTCATAAAGCATTGAAAGACATTAAATGAAGCAATAAATGAAAAAGTTCATAAAACAATAAAGACAGGAATCTAAAAGAAAGCATGTAAACATAGAATTGAGATATGAACCGGAAGATAGTTTTCTTTGATGAACACAATCCACACCTCCGCAGGCGGTCCAGCTTGCCTGCCCAATGTCTTCAGGGACATTGCTCTCCTCTTGGTCTCATCCTGCAATGTATACGGGGAGAGATATGATCTACTTCCTTTGGGAACCACACCAAGTATGGCAAATGCGTTACACATTTCTCAACCATCGCATTCTCCGCAACAGTAGGTTTTGAAATTCCTGCACTGAATCTGGTCTTGATGTGCTCCTGTACGAAAAATATACCTGATCTCTGGGTCAGCTTAGAATTTCTGGATCACTCCATTACTCATAAGCCGTCAGACTGCTCTCTGCGATAAACAACCAATACAAAGAGATCTGTCATGCACATACTACAAACGTACTCAACACTAACCGTTGCCAATTCCCGGCAACGGCGCCATAAACTTGTAATGGTAAAATTAGATCTTTATGATATTACACAACACATGGATGATTATAACGCAAGTTTATGATATATGTTACTACTTCTAGATGTATGTGTTATTAATGAAATGCTGGTAGTATGCAATGCGTTGTCACAAGTTTCCTTGCGTTGAAACAAGTATAATTTCACCGCAACTTTCTCGGAGTGATCCGAGGTCAAACACAGGGATTGCGTAGTTAATGCGTTACGTTCATGATATATACGACCAGGGTTTTTCAATTAATAAAAAGTGTGTGTGTACAGGTATTTAAAATTGCGGTAAAGTAAAGTTGCGGTAATAAAATAAAGTGCATAAAAGTAAACCTAAGCTATTATGATACAAGATACAAGATACTGAGTTTGAGACTGACTGTGAAGATTATACAAAGGGTCGTGTTACGTAGTGGCAAGTCTTTATGTATGAAACAGAGATAGAAAATATAACTAGTATAAACATCGCAAGTTATTAATTGCGTTAAAAACATAACTATGGTTTTACTTTCCTTTGGCGTACACCTCTCGAAGATCGGTCGTGTTCCCTCATCTCTGTGGTGAAATAGGGATGAACGTAATGAACGCAAGGCTGCTTCCATCTCTGAAAGTACTTCTCACTTTAGTTAACACATTCTTCCAAACTTCTCTCGACAGGAGGAATGGCATCTTCACTTCTGCTCTCACAGGTGAAGATGTTATCTAGCATGCTTTAGCTAAACATATTCATTTATTTAGCACAGGTTAATTTACTTCTTAGATTCATGCTAATCACCAAGGGATTAAGAAAACATCATGGAGAAAGCGATTAATGAAGGAACGAAAATAGACAGAAAGATGGAGATGAAAATGATCATGACATTCAATACTAATATTTAGCGTTTGATACATGGTGTGAATGATAGACTAAGAAGATGAATACAATTGATTATAAAGAGATAGAAACAAATACAGAAAAGTGCCAACATCTTGATACAGATCTGAACGGTGGATTTGCTTGCCGGCGGATGGAGTGGATGAAGAGAAGAGCTTTCCTCTCAGGCTTGCTCGTCCGATAGAAGTGAACTTGGTACAGAGCTTCCACGGCGAGGATTGAAAGTATTTACCCTGAGACTCACCTCTCGGCCTTGTCTCTTAAATCTTCCCAGATCTTCTCCAATCAGGCTCTTCAGACCAGTCTTTCTCTCAATATACAATATCAAAATATGCTCGTATCAAGTATATTTTCCAATAGAATTTCAGAGGCTATTTATAGGCTCAGCTTTGACTCTCTGCAGTGTGAATCCCACTTTATTGTTATGGCAATTCCGGAAATGGTGGAGTGAATATTCCTTCTGTTATGCGATCAATCCCATCAGAAATGCACAACGGTCAGCTGTATACGTGTCTGGATCCTCCGCAATTGCGTTGCTCTTTTGCATCTTTGATCCTTTGTCTGCATGCGGTGTTGTTTTTTATTACCGCATGCGGTTGAGATTGCGGTAATCGCTTAGCTCTTGATCGATTGTTGCATGCGCCGTCATTGCATTGATCATCTATTCATTTCTGAATGATTGGTGCACTGTGATGTAGATGCGTTGTTCTTTTTATCTTGAGCCATGAACGCATACGGTGACTTGATTTCCTGTAAAACAGACTTGAAATATTCTTTTCTACCATCGCAATGGTGTCAGTGGGTGTATTGACGAAAATTTATAATTCTTGCATTTCTTAGCTAATTTCCATACAATTAACGCAACTTTCCTTTCTTTTGGCCGCAATATCTAAATAAAGGAGTATAAATAACTTGTATTTCTACAAGTTATCAGTGTCCAATCAGGTGCGATTAACACGGGCGCGGTTGTCAGTGCATTCTTTAAAATCCTGAATGCGTTGAGGCAATTGTTGTCAAAATCAAATTTTCTGTCAGCCTCCATCAACGCACTCAGTGGTCGTGCTATTTTTGAAAAGTCCTTGACAAAGCGTCTATAAAATCCGGCATGCCCCAAGAAACTTCTTATAGCCTTGAAACTTGTTGGAGGTGGGAGTTTTTCAATTGCTTCTATTAATGCTTTATCCACCTCTAACCCATCCCAAGATACCTTGTGCCCCAGCACGATGTCCTCCTTCACCATCAAATGACATTTTTCCCAATTAAGAACAAGATTCGTCTCCTCGCATCTTTTCAATATCTTCTCCAGGTTGGCCAGACAGACTTCATTGGTGTGCCCATAGACAGAGAAGTCGTCCATCAAGATTTCAACAGAGTCCTCAAGATAGTCTGAAAAGATGGCCATCATGCACCTTTGGAACGTGCTCGGCGCATTGTAGAGGTCGAATGACATGCAGCGAAAAGCAAAAGTCCCATATGGGCAGGTGAATGAGGTCTTGTCTTGATCTTCTGAAGCAATCATAATCTGGTTATAGCTGGCATCCCATCCAAAAAGCAGTAAAAGTCATTTCCGGCTAGACAATCTAGCATTTGGTCGATGAACAGTAGAGGGAAATGATCTTTCTCCATTGCCACATTCAGCTTGCGATAGCCCATGCAAATACGCCACCCGGTGACGGTCCTTTGCAGTATCAGCTCATTATTTTCGTTGGGGACTACCGTCATGCTGCCTTTTTTCGGCACGCACTACACGGGCTGACCCACGTGTTGTCTGCTATCGGATAAATAATGCCCGCATCTAACCACTTGATGATCTCCTTTTTAACGACCTCTTTTATCGTAGGGTTGAGTCTTCACTAATGTTCGATCGATGCCTTGTGGTCTTCTTCGAGACGAATGTGGTGCATACAGTATGCGGGGCTAATTCCTCGGATATCTATGAACGTCCAACCAATTGCTTGCACATGTTTCCTCAGAATGCTCATCAACGCATTCTGTTGGTCTTCATTAAGTTTCAAGGAAATAATTACCGGCAGCTTCTCATTCTGCCCCAAAAATGCATACTTTAAGTGGTTCGGCAGGGTCTTAAATTCCATTATTGGTGGTTCTACTAAGGACGGTTGTGTTGTTTTTCTTTCTTCTTTTTCTGTTTGCTCTTCTTCTTGGCTTGCGATCATCTCAACTTCCTTGTTTGTTTTTTTTTATGATCGCATTACATGCAGCAATAGATGTGCTTGCATCCTCTTCTTCATTCTCTTCGTCAAGCTTTTATTCTTCAGTCAAATTCTAGTCGTCGTCAGAGTCATGCAGGTATTCTTCTTTAGGAAACTTCATGGCACGGATGATGTTGAACTTGAGCTTCTGTCCATTTATGCTCAAAGTGATCTCTCCTTTGTGCACATCAATCTGGGCACGACCTATTGATAAAAATGGTCGCCCCAGGATGATGGGCACATCTTTTTCGGCTTCGTAATCTAAGATGATGAAGTCGGCTAGTAAGATAAATTTGTCAATGGTGACCAACATGTCCTTCACCTTCCTCTCTGGATGCACCAGAGATCTATCTGCAAGTTGAAGAGTCATGGTCGTGGGCGCAAGTTGCCCTACATTCAACTGCTTAAAGATCGACAGAGGCATCAAGTTGATGCTGGCTTCAAGGTCACACAATGTTTGCCCGATGTATAGTCCTCCAATGGAGCAAGGTATAGTAAAGCATCCTGGATCGCTCATCTTCGGTGGGATTACTGATTTCGAGCTCTGCGTTAAAGCCATCGTGGGAAACTTACCAGTGCCCCTCTTCTTGGTTACCATATCCTTCATAAACTTCGCTATGCAAACATCTCCTCAATCGCTTCAATGAATGGAATATTAATATGTAATTATTTTAACATAGACAGGAAGCGTTGGTATTGTACCTCATCATTCTTTTTCTTTCTGATTCTCTGCGGGAAAGGTGGTAACTGCACTCTCACGGTCCCCTTTTCTGTTGGCTTAGAGGTGGACACAACTTCTGGCTCTATCGCTTCTTTTTCCCTTTCTTCTTCTTGGGTCACCGCAATCTCAGGTTCTAACGCAATGGGAGCAGTCCGGCTAGGCTTCTTTCTTTCTCCCTCCACAGTTTTTCCACTTTGCAATGTCACAACCTGACATTAATCTTTACCTGATCCCCCTGGGTTGCGTGGGAGTTCTGTTGAACTCGGCAGGGCCCCTTGCGGTCTGTTCTTTAGCTCGCTTGCAATCTGGCCCATCTGTAATTCTAGATTGCGGATGGACGTCGCCTGGCTCTGAAGCACATTTTTATTTTTCTCAATATACTGCTTCAACAAGCTTTCCAAGGAGGAAGATTGTGGTGGTTATGAGTGACACGGTGAATTTATGTCTTACTTACAGCATGTGAACCAATATGAATATGAATGACTGAACAACAAGCTCATGTTGCCATAAACTTGACACGGTGAATTTATGTCTTACTTACAGCATGTGAACAAATATGAATATGAATGACTGAACAATAAGCTCATGTTGCCATAAACTTGTAACGCTAAGAAAATGGAATGTTATGCTGTGTTATCGCTTATGCACACTACTTCTAAATATGCGTTGTTAATTATATGCTTGTAGTATGCGATAGAGCAATGCATGTCACAAGTTTCCTTGCGCTGAAACCAACTATAATTCTAACGCAATTTTCTCAGAATAATCTGAGGTCGAACACAGGGATTGTTTTCGTTAATATGTTACTCATGTGGTATATGCGACCGGTTTTTACAATTAATAAAGAATGGTTGTTTATACAGTAACGTAAATTGTGATGAAATAAAATTGCGTTGATAAAATAAAGTTGTGTTGATAAATAAAATCCTAAACTGATATGATACAAGATATAAGATACATGATACATGATACTGAGGTCGAGACTGACTATGAAGTTATACAAAGGATCGTGATATGCGATGACAAGTCTTTATGGATGAATCAGAAATAGAAAGAGTAATTAGTAAAAACAACGCAATTTTGTCAATTGTGTTAAAGATGCAACTAAGGTTCCACTTTCCTTGGCATACACCTCTTGGTGATTGGCCATGTTCCCATATCTCTATGGTGAAACAACGATGAACGTGATGAACGCAAGGTTGCTTCCATCTCTGGAAGTACTTCTTACTTTAGTTAACGCATTCTTCCAACCTTCTCTCGATAGGTGGAATAACATCTTCACTTCTGCTCTCATAGGTGAAGATACCATCGAGCATGCTTTAGCTAAACTTAATTATTTCCTTAACACAAATTAATTTACTTGCTTAATTCTTGCTAATTACCCAGGGAATTAGGAAAAGATCATGGAGAAAATGGATTATGGATGAATGAAAATAGACAGAGAGATGATAATGGTAATGATCATAACATTTAATAATAAGATTAAGCATTTGATACATGGTGTGAATGAAAGATTAAGAAGATGAATACAAGTGATGAAATAGAAATTAGAAACAAATACAGAAGGAGTGTCAATGTCTTGATACAGATCCTGAACGAAGGTTTTGCTTGCTGGCGTGGGGTAGAAATGGAGAGGAGAGCTTCCCTCTCAGGCTTGCTCTTCTAGTAGAAATACCTCCGTACAGAGCTTCAATGACGGGGATTGGAAGGATTCTTTGCCGGGAGGCTCACCTCTCGGCCTTGTCTCGTAATTATCCCGGATCTACTCTGGAAATCGCTTCAGACCAGTCTCTCTCTCAGAATCGATATATGCACCTTTCTATGTATTAAAGTATTTTTTCAGTGAATTTGCAGAAGCTATTTATAGGTGAAGCTTCATTCTTTGACTTTGTGGTCCCCACTTTATGGTTATGGTAGCTTCTGAAATGGAAGAGTGAATTTCCTTCTGTTATGCAATCAACCCATCAGAAATGCACAACTGAAAGCTGTACATTTGTCAGAATCCTCTGCAAATGCGTTGCTCTTTACATCTTCGATCGATCGCTGCATGTGGTGTTTTTATTTATTATCGCATGCGGTTGAATTTACATTGATCACTAAGCTCTTGATCGATTGTCACATGCGCCGTCATTGCGTTGATCATCTCTTCATTCCTTAATGATGGGCACAATATGACTTAGATGCGTTGTTTCTTTTATCTTTGAGCCATTAACGCATGCGGTGACTGATTTCCTGCAAAACAGAAATTGAAACACTCTATTCTTCCATCGCAGTGGTGTTAGTGGGTGTATTGACGACAATTTATAATTCTCGCATTTCTTAACCAATTTCTATACTATCGATGCAACTTTTCTGACCATTATAAGTGAGCTACTGGCTTGACTGTGGGTTAAATAACTTGTATTTCTTAACCAATTTCGCAGTGGTGTTAAATAACTTGTATTTCTACAAGTTATAAGTGAGCTACTGGCTTGACTGCTTGTCTGACCATTATTTCTGGGAAGAATCCGGTGGCCCTTCTTTTTACGCCAGAGATTGGAAATTCTGCTGCTGATTCTTCCATACAAAATTGGGGTGGTTTCTCCACTCGGGGTTGTAGGTGTTAGAAAATGGATTATTTTTCACAAAGTAAATTGACTGTGGGTTCTGTAGGCATTCTTCCATTGTGTGTCCGTCACCGCAAGCTACACACCTTGTGGCATTTTAATTAATTGTGTTTACTTGCCCATTTTGCGGTGTTGGGCTGTTGATCGCAATTCCCTGAATCAGGTTCATCATTCCGATCATCTAATTCTGTAATGAAGCAATAGCACCATTACTTGCATCGTTATCTTTAATTCTCAGTCTCTGATCACCCTCTCTCCAATCCTCGTGACTTTTAGAGATGCGATCCAAGATGTTCTTAGCCTCATCATACGTTTTGTCTAGCAGACCACCAACGGCTGCCGCATTGGCAACGGTCTGCGAAGCGGGATTTAAACCATGATAAAAGATTTCCATCTGTAGGCAATCTGGTAATCCATTGTGTGGACAGTCCCTGACCAACCTCTTAAACCTCGTCCAGGCATCGCTGAGCGATTCATCCATGTCTTGTTCAAAATTGGTGATTAGTTTCCCTTGTCTAGCATTTTCAATAGGTGGAAAATATTTCTTCATAAACTTCTCTACGACCTGTTCCTAAGAAGTGATCTCTCCTAGCTCGAGGGAATACACCCATTTTCTTGCCTGTTCACACAGAGAAAATGGAAACAGAGTTAGTCGAACTTCTTCAGCAGAGATGTTCGGAGCACAAAAGTATTGCAGATTTCCATAAAGCTACGAAGGTGGGCGTGCGAGTCCTCGCCACGTCGTCCTCTGAATTGTCCTGCAGTTTGGATCATCTGCAGCATCACCAGTTTCATTTCGAATCACTTCCATCAAGGGCAGACCTTATGATTTCTGGAGAGAAATCATAGAGGTTTGGCAATCCTAATGGGCCTATTACGATAATTTGCCAGTAGGATTGGATTCGCCATGACGTTGTTCTCGTTTGGTGCTTCGTTTCTAGGCTGCTCCGCCATGTCTTCTTTATCTGGCAGTTATGGTTGGCGGTTGTCTCTTAATATTCGTCTGAATGTCCTCTCAATCTTCGGGTCGTAATTTGCCAAACACTGAGAGTCTGCAAAGAAATCAAAAAAATTACCGTTAGCACACTGATTTTCTGAAGTCCCCGACAACAGTGCCAAAAACTTGATGCGTTATTTTATGAGGTGAAATTATGGATGAAATGTGATGATGAAATTGCATTGACCACTCAAGTTTTCTCAGTAGAATCCAAATGTAAACCCCACTGAGTTTCCTGGTAAGTCCAGGGTCGAACTTAGAGACTTAGAAAAACAATATGTGGTGGTAATTTTTCAGAAGACTTTGTAGTAACCGATAACTCAAATAGTTGTTTGGTTTGTTGTTGTGATAATAAAAATAAACAAATGTGGTAGAGTTTTGAAAAGAGTTGATAAAACGGAAGATACGATGAGTATGCGATGAATGGGTTGAGAAGGGTTTCGGCTAACACTTCCTAGGATGCGTTCATGCTATGCGATCATGCATACCATCTCTCGATGCGAATGCTATGGCTTCTAATGCTAGAACACATGCGATATATGCAATAAGTCTATAGGACCTACACATAAGCCTCTATTCTTATTTATGCGATGACAAAATGATACACACACAAATAAGGCAACCACATAATATTATACTTATCTCCAGGGTGCATGCGATACAGATTGACAAACAGAGCTTATCTCTAAGTCCCTATCTCTTGTTTATGCAGATCTAATCTTGCTTTCTCGAGTCTAGATTCTAACCTAGCTCTCTCAAGTCTCAAGTTATTTCGTTAAACTCTCTCGAGAGTAGCTTTAAAGGGGTTGGGCACAACATAAAACAAGATAATCGCATGCGATGAAGATCCTAGGTCATGTTAGCTTAGTTCTTCTCAACCCATTCGATAAGTTTAGCTACTCATGTATGTTAAGAGAGTGAATAGATGTAGAATAAGAACTTCCATTGTATAAATATAAAGTTGAAATATAAAATAACAATGCAAGAAGAGAATAAAGAATCTGGTAGCAATCTCTTGCTTCCCAGGCTTTTACATTGTTTTTTCTACTCTTGTTCAAAAGATAGTCTCGCTCTCGCGAGAATCGACCCGCTCTCTGCTTTCTACGCCTCCAGGTTCTCTCTCGAGTTGCCCTGAGCAATCTTTCAGCGTCTCTTCCCTTCTCTTGCTTTGCCTCAAAATAAAAAGGAAAACTATGGAGAAAATTATCTAAGTATCCGAACTGCTGAACTCGTGAACCCCTTTTTCTGAAGGATGCCTTTAGTATTTATAGAGCTTCCGGGTGAAGGGCGGCTTCTCTCTTATGATTGCACAGATGGGATGGCTTTAATTATCTGACTGATACACCGAATATTTGTTATCGAAAAGCTGAGTGTACTTGTTATCGTTAGCGGCTTGTCAACTTAATTTGGATTCGACTGTCATCAACTTTCTATCCCATCATGATTAATTATACCTTTCACCTAGATGCGCCCACCAAGTTGCACCGGCTCTATGCGGCAATCCTTCTTGAGCAGATGTTTGTGAACATAAATCATCGCAAAGCCTTACGATAATGCTGCGCTCGACCGTTGATTTCTTGCGATTGCGCTTTTTTCCTTGCGTCAACGCATATTTTGCATAAAAATACAAAAATTAATTGTTTTTCTGCGATGAACGCATACGACCGTAGTGTTATGAACTTAATGCTTTTTGGACGCAATCTAACATATTTTATCAATGCAAACCTTCATTGTTTAATAACTTAGCACTGTAATAACGTGCATTTCTGCCCGTTATCACTTGTCAACCAAATTCGAAATCGACTGTTATCAGCTTTACGTCCCATCATGATTTATTATGTTGTCGCCTTGATACGAGGTCTTTATGCGATCACTTTTTGAGAAACTTCTCACGATCGCATGACTTACGATCGCAAATTTAAGCGTGTTGTCGCATTGTGCCCTTGGATCGCAATTTCATATGCGCCATCGCATTGTACCTGCACAAAATAGGCAAATTAACTACTTTTATATGATGAGCATTAACGATCGCAATTCCTTTTAGTTTGGCGCTTTCAAACATAATATTGCCTATTTTACCATCACTTTCTCCCATTGTTTTACTAATTTAAGCTGTAATAACTTGTATTTCTACCAGTTATCAACAAGATTCAAACGTCGTTGGGGCTGTCGACAAGGGTTAGCTCTATCTTCCAAAGATATCCAATGCATGCATACAGCAAGGCTAATACCTTTTACATACATCCAATGGCCAACTTGTATTTCTATAAGACTTCAACCAATTGTGTCTCTTGTTCCTTAGTCATGTCCTGTGAAATTATAACAGGAAAGGTCTCAGCCTCCCCCAGATAGGTGTACTTAAGATGGTTTGGAAGCTCCTTCAACTCCAATTTAGGTGCCTGCAAAACAGAAGGAAGCACCTTGTCAGAAGATTCATCTTTAGAATAAAAGGGCATACCTACCAGCTTTGTCATAAACAAGGTGGCAAGCTCTCTAAGGGAAATCAAATCTCCTGAGTCATCATCATCATCATCATAGACATCCCATATAACCTCCTGCTCAAGAGAGTAAAACACATCAATCTAGCACAAAGATTGTACCTGTCCTCCAGAGGAAGATTTCATAGCATCGAAAATATTAAACTCAACAAAATCACCATCGAACTCAACAGACAAAGTGTCGTCATCCACATCAATCTTAGTCTTGGCCGTCTTAATAAAAAGTCGACCAAGCAAGATTGATGCAGATGAGATAGATGTGGGCTCTTCCATTTTAAGAACATAAAAGTCAATAGGAAAAAGAAATTCATTAACCTGAACTAGGACATCATCTATGACTCCTAATGGGTGTATAAAAGAACTATCAACTAATTGAATCACAGTTTTAGTTTTAGTTAGGTTTCTTAATTTTAATTCTTGATAAATTGAATAGGGCATAACATTTATTGATGCACCTAAATCTAGCATGACCCTATCAATTTTCTTTTTTCCTATGCTACAAGGGAGAGAAAACATACTTGGATCCTTATGTTTTTTAACCAATTTTTTCTAGAGGATCACAGACACAGATTGACTTACCACCATTCTCTCATTTTCTTTTACTTGTCTCTTTCTCGTGCAAAACTCTTTCAGAAATTTGGCATATTTAGGAATTTTCTTAACGACATCAAGGAGATGAATATATATCTCCAACTTTCTGAACATTTCTAGAAGCTTCTTGTCCTTCTCTACCATTGGTTTTTTTGGCCTTGCAAGCCTGGAAGGAAAAGGCGGTTTAGGCACGTATGCATCTAAAAGAGGATAAGGTGAAAAGATACTCCCAATTTATGGTGGTAGGACAGTAGAATTTGAAGAAGAAGTTCCTAGGCTTTCCAATTTTGGTTTCTTTGACTCAACAGGTGGCTCTAACTCCCTGCCACTCCTCAATGTGATTGCACTTACATTTTTCTCAAGGATTTGATTCTGGCTGAGATGGGAGTTTGTCAGACTATCTCTCCAATTTATTCATCAAGGTGGCTAGCTGTGAGACTTGGTTCTCTAAAGCATCAATGGCACTCTGTAATTTAAAATGATTATCAGCAAGAATTTGATTATCAGCAAGAATTTTAACCATATCTTCTAAGGACATACCTGAACCAGACGGGGCTCCATGACTAGGTTGAGCCTGCTCGTTCTGTCCTCCCCATTTGAAGTTTGGGTGATCTCTCCACCTAGGATTGTTAGTCTGATGAATGGGTCCCGCCGTCTATGTTGCCCATTGAAATTATAGCCTCCAATAACATTTACATCAGACATTGCTCCTTTCAGAGCATTTGGATAAACGCCAGTTGAATGGCCAGTTCTGTGACACACTCGACAAATAGTAGCAGGCTATCCAACATCCACCTTTACCAGCTTCTTAACAACAGAAACTAAGTCAAATATTTATTTCTTAAGTTCACTTACCTCGTTAGCGAACTTGACACTGACTGCACTTCTAGTTCCAAACTGTTAGGAGTTTTCTCCATAGTAGCTATCAGGTTCATTGCCTCAATCGGGATTTTGTTGACTAAGGATCCTTCTACAGCTGTATCTATGTTTCTTTTGTCGGACTGCATCGGTCCCTTGTAAAAGTACTGGATCAATAACTGGTCTGAGATCTGATAATGGGGAAAGTTGGCACAGGTCCTTTTGAATCGTTCCCAATATTCGTGAAGGGTCTCCCCATCGAACTGCATAATGTTATAAATCTCCTTTCTAAACTGGTAGCTCGGGATGGTGGGAAGAACTTCTACAAGAACTGTCTTTGCAACTCTTCCCAAGATGTGATACTCCCAGGTGGAAGAATGTAGAGCCACTTCTTGGCATCTCCCTTCAACGAAAAAGGGAATGCCTTCATGTTTATCTGCTCCTAGATAACCCCATTAGGTCTCATTCCATTGCACACCACATAGAAGTCCTTCAAATGTTTGTGTGGATTCTCACCTTGTAGACCAGGAAATGCAGGAAGTAAGTGAATTAAGCAAGATTTAAGTTCAAAATTACTTGTCGTTTCAGGATAGGCAATGTATAGGGGTTGCTGAGTAAAGTTTGGTGTTGCGAGCTCCTTGAGAGTCTTTTCTTGTTCAGTCATCACTGGTAGATCTTCAGGAATGCCTTCTTTTCTAAATGTATCTACAACACGAATATCTCAATCAAGCGCAGCTTGCTATCTCCTCTCTATTTTGATTCTCCGCTCCTCCCTGAAAATCTCTGCAAAATACAACTGTCTAAAACCTTTAGGAGTATGGGTCATGCACTAAAAGAGAAAATCGATTAGCAAGGATAAACACTATAAGTTTCAAAATCAAGAAATCCGTTGGCTCCCCTACAACCATGCCAATTTGGTCGGCCATCGGATTCACTGCCGCCTTTGAACATGCGCCTATGCAAATGATATTTGTATGCACCGAACTAACCTCTTATACTAACTAGTTGTACAAGTAGCAAGTCCGAGGTCGAACCATAGAGAGCTGATTTGGATTCCTATAAAATTGACACTTGTAGGAAGTAACTAGGGGGGTTGTGAAAATAGTGAAGTAAGTTGCAAGAAAATGAAAAGTGTGCGATGCAAACGAATGTGTGAATAATCAATTGAACAAAATAATTAGCTTGGGTAATTCTAGTTTAATTCGTTCCTTTTCAATTCTATCACTGACTAATCAAAAGATACGTGAGAATATTTGAATTAAAACTTAAGCCAGTCGATTAGAATCCTAACCGGTAGTCCATAAAATCAAGTTAATTAAAGGAAAAGCGAGAATTCTCAACCAACCAATTAATCAATCAATAGGCATTAAGATCTAAGGCAAAGCTAAGCCAAATAATTGATTTCTATCCTCTAACCAATTATTCGAGCGAGATTTAACTAAGTTAGAAAGTAAATACTTGCTAAATATAATCCCAATTTAACAAAACTAACTTAACCCTTGCTTATAGGTGACGACTACCTAACGATTACAAATTAGGGTCAATAAAAGCAGTCAATTATACATGCATAGCTAATTTTTCAAATTATCCCATACAAGACAATTGAAGAATATGCTCAATCTAAATTCTCACAAATTCATAACAAACTCATAGAATTACATATCATGTCTCAAGAATCGAATTGGAACGAAATTAAACTAACAAACCCAAGCTAAGTTCTTACCCTTTAGCCAGGAAACATCTTCAAAATCGATACAATGTTCGAAGGGGAAGAAATTATTTTAAAATTCTGGTAAAAAGGTAGGCTAAAACCGAGCTGGAACAAGGTGGTAGTGCTCAAAATTGAGTGTATGTGTTGTGATATAATCGACTGACCCAAATGTTCCTTTCATAAAACTGCCACAGCGTCGCAACGCTAGGAAGCGCATTGCAATGCTACAACGTAAATTGGCCGAGCGTTAGGCAAGGATCACAACGTTGCCTTGACGTTTTGTTGTGCATGCGTTGAGGCTGAATGTCCGTAAAACTACTTAGCATTGCAACGCTCTAGGAGAGCGGTGCAATGCTGCCTATTCTGTCTGAGAGCATTGTAGGTGCAACGTTGACGAGCGGTGCGAGGTGGCATTGGGGCATCTCCAAAGCGTTGCAACGCTGCCCTACATCTGAGTATTCTGTCTAATAGTGTTGAGCTAGCGTTGGACTTAGGTTTAATGAGAGTTTGAAACGCTTGGCAAGGCAACAACCTTCTTTCCTTTTCATTTGATCATTTTAGCTCATAACTTCATCATTTTAACGCCTTTTTGTCCCGAATGCTTAATTTGACTGCTTGTACACTCGAGTCCTACAAAATAATCAATTTAACCAAATTAAGTAGCTAAACGACCCCGAGTTAAGCAGAAGAAGATAACACATTTTCAATACTATCAAATATTCAAATATTAAATTCTTATGAATTAGATTAATGAAGAATTAATTAATGAATTTGGAGAAGTGAAAGTAAATAAAAATATGATGTTTATTTATTAATTAATTAACTATATATATTAAGTTATATTTGATATATATTTTTATTTAATTGGTATGTTAATTCATTGAATAAATGTTATTTAATTGATTGGGTTTAAGGGTAAATTGAGAAAGACTTGGAGAAGGGTTTTCCATATAAATATCATTTTATGGCCAATTTAGGGGATGAAATTTTATTGTAAAAGACCCTAGCCTCCAATTTAGATTTCCTCTCAAATTTTTTTTCTCTCAACCATTCTCTATTATTCTTCTTCTTCCAAGGTGATAGACACCACCCTTCTACCCTTGG